>NC_042998.1:165281844-165356977 GCF_006345805.1 Octopus sinensis
TATGAATTGGCCTATTTGAATCTTTTGCTAAATTTGTTATAGACACAGTGTCCTAGCGCTGATATAGTATAAACCGATAACTCTACAGTCAATAAAACAAGAGACACGTGTTATTGTTTTATGTTTAAGAGTTGCTGCATATATTTTTAAAATGGTATTTATATATAATATACAGCTATATATTTTTGCGACTTAAAAGTAGTTATATTAATCTCTGCTTGTACAGAGCTTTGTTGAGGCTTTAGTTTTTGGGGTTAATATTTTCAAGTGCAATGGTGGGAAGCTGGTAGAAACGTTAGCACGCTCGACAAAATGCTTAGCGGTATTTCGTCCGTCTTTATGTTCTGAGTTCAAATTCCGCCTACGTTGACTTTGCCTTTCATCCTTTCGGGATCGATAAATTAAGTACCAGTTGCGTACTGGGGTCGATCTAATCGACTGGCTTCCTCCCCCAAAATCTCGGGCCTTGTGCCTAAAGTAGAAAAGAATATTTTAAAATGCTTCCTGACGAGGTCTACTTTGCGTTTCATCCTTTCGATGTCGATAAGATAGGTATCCTTTGAGTAGTGAGGTCGCTCTTAGCCCATCCTCGGTAACTGCTACCCTTGTACATAAATTTGGAGCCAATATTTTAAAATACTTAGTGGCATTTCTTCCAACTTTACGTTATGAGTTCAAATGCCACTGGAGTCCACTTTGCCTTCATTCTTACGGCGTCGATAAAATAAATATCAGTAAAACACTGGGGTCGATGTAATCGACCTACCCCTCACCCGAAATTACTGGACATGTGCTCAAATTTGAAATCAATACTTGAAAATTCGGCTGATATAATGTTAAAACTGTTTTAGGAAAAATAATCCTAAAATCCAATATCTTGGGAGCTGCATATTCCACCTCTGAAAGCTGTAACCTGGCCACTGTTTTCTTTGACCAACATATGTCAGATTATCATCTTTCTCTTATACTTGTGAAAACCGTGACTGTTTGAATATCATCGAGACTGTAAGTTAAAACTAAATGTGTGTGTTTGTGCGTGTGTGTGTGTGTGTGTGTGTGTGGAGGTTGGGGATTAAAAAGGGGATAGATAAAATGTTATGTTCGATAAAATTACCATTTATTTATTTCAAACCTTTGTTGTATCATGCTGAAAGGAGGGGCTCTTCGCAATGGGAAACAAGTCAAGGCGTAGTAATACAGAGAACTTTAAAAGTAACAGAGCAATTTACAAGAGGGAGTAGACACACTCCCCTGAAAGAGCATATTCTCGTTTTTTTATAATGTTTTAAAATGTTGGCACAAGACCAGTAAGTTCGGAGGATTAGTAAGCATTGGTGCTCAACTGGTACTTATTTTATCGACTCCGAGAAAGCTCAAAACGTAAAGATGAACGAAGTGCCGCTAATCATTTTACCCGGTGTGCTAACAATTCCGCCAGTGCCCCGCCTAATTCTCATTTCTTATAATAGATTTCAAATTTTTGCTCAAGGTTAGCACTTTCACAGGAGAGAGTAAGTCGATTACATCGACCCCAGTGCTAAAATGGTAATTATTTTATCGATTCCGAAAGAATGAAAGGCAAAATCGACATTGGCAGAATTTGCAATCAGAACGTAAAGACGGACGAAATGCCGATAAGCATTTTGCTCGGTTTGACAACTATTTTGTCAGCTCTCTGCTTTATTCTGGCTTTTTATATCTTATTCAATGAATAGTTCATAATTTGGGTTTTGAGAAATGAAAGAAAACAGAGAAATCAGATACAAACTATATTCCATCTTTTCGTTAAGGGCTGAAAATTCTTTCATTTTTGGTGCTAATGGCTGCTTTTTGTCACTTTGATAACCGTTGTACTAAATGATTATCATCTCCAGACGTGAAAGTATTGGTTTCACATTTTGGCAGAGGACCAACAATTTTGAGGGACGGGGCTAGTCGATTACCTTCAACCAAGTACTTGACTGCTACTTCTTTTATCGACATAGAAACGATGAGAAGCTACTTCGATCTTAGTGGAATTTGAATTGGAAACGTAACAAGTCGGAAGAACTGTCGCTAAGCATTTCGTCTGACGTGCTAAAAATTCTTCCACTTCGACATTTTCAAGCGTGAAAATAATCTATTTTCTATGTTTGCTTCAATATGCAGGGTGTCCCAGAATTAACTATCTATTTCAATAAAATCGGGCAAATTTAAAAAAAGACAGCCAGAATTTTATATTTATTACTTAGTTATGATACCAAAACAAATAGATTTATGAATTTATTGGTTATCAGCATCATATCCTTGAGAGAGTTCTTTGTGTTGTAATGGATAACGAACTTGGAGAAAAAAGTCATTTCCCAATATTGAATATACATTTATCCCAGAGCTTCTAAGTAATTACGAGAAACTCCAGGCTAATTTCGACAATGGTGAAGAAAAGATTACTGAATCAGGAAGATGGTGAGATGACATGAAATTTCTCTTTCATTTGACGAGAGTTTTTCGTTACTTTGAAGAAACCGGCAAATTTCTTATTGTGAAGTTAAAAAAAATATCCAACTTAAGTAAAGTAAGATGGAATTCTTGATCAATATTAGCTCTTTTGGCATTTATTCTTCTATCAGAGAAAAGAGTTTTACTTCTCAATGTTTGTCGATTCATCTCTTACAGCTTGGTAGATTTTTGATTTACTGATTAAATGTTCAATGCACATGATTATCAGAAGTTCATAAAAAAGCATTGAAATCTGTAAAAAATCTTTTGGAGTTGAGAACCATCAAAACTGAAAATTCCTAGAACAAATCAGAGTGCCGAACAGGCAATCTAGTGCCTTCAAGATCTTTATATGTTTGTAAATAGGAGTAACTTTAGCTTCGATTTATTTTAGCTAACAAAATCTAATGACTCTTTGTTATATTTAAAAATTTGATAACATTCAGCACCCTTTATCTTATAGTTATTTAAAATTGGAATTAGACCTATAAAGTTAAAAATATGTATTTTTAAAATTTTGTATGTTATCGAATGCTTCTAGTGGCTTCTGTCTTAAAATAGTCTAGTTTTGAACCTTTGCTTTGAGCAATTTCAATTCAGTAGTTTTAAAAATGTATAAATGAACTTTTATTCCACATCTCTCTTGCGTTTACAAGGATTTGGCCAACAGAAATACTGAAGTGTGAACCTAGTGCAACCTAGTGATGATAATTTTAAAAACTCATAACTCCAAAACTACTTCAACTAGAAAGCTAGAATTTCAGATATACTATTTTTGCATTGCATTGACTCAGCACACTAAGTTTGGTAAACCCCTAGAATTTTGCATGATTTGTGTCAAAAGTGGTGATCGATTTCTTAAGTTGGCGGTCACATTTTTTTGAAATAAAGCAAAATAAATGTTAGTTTCCTGACTTGTATAAAATTATTCATCGAATTACAGTATAGGGTTATTAAGTTGTAGAAAAGTCATAACCCTAATATACATGTATGTGAAAAAGACAGAGTTTCAAAGAGCGTAGCCTACAGGTTTAACTATCACACTCGATTCTCAAACCGGGGGTGCGTTGTGTTCTCGAACAATTTCCTTAATTTCAGAACGGTGGTGGATTACCAGGCACGGAATAGTGTCCCGATTTGGTCTCTGCATCGGAATATTCCAAGTATTTTTCGGTTTAGCACGGAATACTTGGGTATTCGGCACTGAGAAGTTGCACAGCTGATGGACATTTTTTTTCAGAGTGCTCCGTATTCCATCTTTTAAAATTACAGTAAGCCCTCGCCATATTGCGGTTCACCTATTGTGCACTCAGAACGTCTCGGTTCACTTACTGCGCACTCAGTACGTCGTAGATTTTTCTGGCTAATATATGTAAATTTATATCGCGGACTTCTCAGTATATTGCGGATTTCTGCGGCCGATAGGTAATTATATATTTTTAGATTTTAATTATTTCTGTGAAAAGTTTTGGAACAAAACATCTGCGATAGTCGAGGGATTACTGTATTTCTTATTCAACCAAGGAGTGAATCTCTATGTGGCTTCTCAACCTACCAGAAATAGCAACCAAATTACTATTAAATCACAAACTATCAACATGAATAAACGAAAAAAAGACATAATGCATAACGTAGTTAAAGATTACACTATGACTCAAAAGACAGGATAGTTAAAGATAAAATTACGTTGGTTGTTTATGGACCTGTACGATCAGACTATACCTGGGGTTAAACAACTACAACAGTCTTATTCACTATATTATTATTTTTCCGGAGCGGAGGAAAAAGAGACAAAGTAGAACAGCTGATGATTTTTCCAATGAAATCAAATCAGGGTTTGTGAATAAATGTTTTTCAATCGTCGAATAAATACTAATGAAACGCACACATACACTCACATACTCACACACACATACATGCATGTAGCAATTTACACATTCACATGCATTCTTATTTACATAAATATTTATATGTATCTCAAATGGATAACTTTCAATTGATTATCATATTTTAGCAATTTAATTTGAATTTCAATGCACAATGGCTAGTGTTTCTGGCTATGTTTGAATGTTTTATAATGTTAAGAATGTAATATAAATTATAAGCATATTTACATTATTTCTATATTGCTATAATATTTAAATTCCAAATATTATGCATTGCACACACATACACAAACAGACACACACACACGCACACACACACATACACACACACACATACACACACACACACTCATACGTATATGTATATATTTTATGCAAATTTATTGGTATATGAAATTACTAATATACATGTGTTTATCATGCATTTATTTCTGAATTGATATGTCCATCAGAATTACTGTGACATATTGTATCTATCTGTATATACATACATACATACATACATACATACATACATACACACACACTCATACACGCAGCACGCGCACACATACGAAAAGAAACCAACACACAGTCACACACACACACAAACACACACACACACACACACATACACAAACATACACATGCTTACACAGACATACACATACACACAAATGTATCCGTATGACTCACTTTACTTAAAGTCGCAATAGTTGAAATAAAATGAGAAGTAGCTTTCATCCCCATTGGTTGTCATGTACTTCTTTACCTTCTTCTTAACATTAAGAAACAGACCGACCTAAGCTGCAGTATTCTCAAGAAGGAATATAAACAAGTGTTGCGCATCACATAGTTGATGAGCTGTGAAAGCAACATTATCGAAATAATCGGTTTTTCAGAGATCTCGATTGCTTGTACTAAAACTGAGAGACGAAACACATCGATGAATGTGTGATATACATTATACTCTATGTATATTCTTGGATAATATCATCATACTCCTATAGGTAGCGTATTACGAAAATCACGAGTCGGTGATGGTTATGATGTTGGGTAATTTTTAACGGTTCCGCAACTAAAAGCTGAGATGAACTCTTGTCAGTTACGTAAAACGGAATAATTAGAATGTTTATCCTTAAAGTCGTGGATGGTTCTTCGTTCGACGATGGGGATTCACCTTTCGATACTTTTTTTAAATAGAACAAAATTTATATTATTTACTCTCAACCGAAGCAAGGATCTATAACCTCATTACCTCTTACTAGTCCAAAAAAACAAAAAAAATTGTGGAGTGTCTGAGTGTTTCACAGAATCCTGTTCTCGGAGATAATTCTTCGGCAGAACCAATGTCATGATGGTGATGGTAGCTTCACGTTGTCCGAGAAAGATGGTTCTGCAATTTATTTTTGAACAACCAGCTCAAATGATTTGCTTACGATTATCAAATGTTTGTGCTATACACTAGCTCCCTCCCTCCGTGAAATCGTCGTTGCTTAGGCAGGTACACAGGTGTGCCAAATGTCAGGAGAGCAACGTGAAATGAAGTGTTTTGCTCAAGAATACAAATACACCTCCTGCTTCAGGAATTTAAATCACAATTTCGCGATCATTAGTACAAGACCTTAATCACTAAGCCATGTGACTTCATAGAATCAATGTCATACAGTGTGTATAACCGCTACATCTTTCAATTGCATACACAATACATTCAAAGTATTCCGGAGTTTCCTTTCACTCAGTATAATTCACAATGTATGGGTTGGCCTAAGGCTGTAGAAAATAAGATTTAACCAAAAACTTTACGTGTTGAGATCGAACGCCATCCTTAAGGTTGCGAAGCAAATTTCTTCGCCATCCAACAATACTGCGTCTACATTTCGGGCAGTAATTAGTCCTCAAGCTTAATTACTTGCTAAAACATGTAGTTCTTCTATAGTTCTTTTTTTCAATGTACTGTAACCACTTAGTACATTGCTATTGTCTGTAATATAGCCATCTTTCTCCGTTCCATAATAAGGAATAAGCAGCTTTTATCGCATTTGCATATAACGATTTTGATGTTATCTTTGAGATAGCATAAAGCATGTTTCAGATTCGGGTTAAGTACTTATTTTATGGCTGTGTATATTTCTGTTTATTGCTTGACTGCTGGTAAAAGTCTTATTTTTATTATGATACTTTATCTCTGAAGGTGCTCCTGGGATTGGTAGTGTAGTCGAATATACATACATAGACACATACAGGCAGACATCACACGCACACATATACATCGGTGTGTGTGTGTGTGTGTGTGCATGCTTGTATGCTTATGTTGGTATGTTTGTACACGTATGTTAACTCTATGCATATATATATATATATATATTATATATATATATATACATATATGTATATGTATATATATATGTATATATATGTACTATATATGTCCTATATATATATATGTATATGTATATATATGCATATATATATATATATATATATATATATATATATATATGTATGTATATATGTGTGTATATATATATATATGTACAAGTACGTACATACATCATATGTGTATATTAATTCGTACTTGTGTACAAGTATGCATACAATGAAAAACTATAGTAATATATGTAAATGAACTCAAATATGCGGAAAGTAATATTATGGTATCGTTTTTCATATTGTCACGACGCCATATATTTGTATGAGAGTGATATAATTGGTTGACTCTACCCCGATGCATGACTGGTACGAGATGGATAAAAGGCAAACTGAAGCCATGTGGGATTTCGATCAAGAATATAGAGAAACAAGAGCAAATATTGATAGACATTTAATCTGGAGAGCTCTCGTTTCAAGCAGCAGTATAACAACAGCAACAAGAACAACAACGACAACGACAACAATAATAATAACAATAATAATAATAACAAGAAGAGAGGAAGAAGAAGAAGAAGAAGAAGAAGAAGAAGAAGAAAGAAAGAAAAAGAAAGAAAGAAAGAAAGTGAGAAAGAAAGAAAGAAAGAAGATAGCTACGAATGCTTTGGAGTTTAATAATTCACTCCTGGAAACCTTGGTGTTTCGTTCATCATCCTTATATAACACTTATTCAGAGATCTTTTGTTCTGGTTGTGTTACTCAACTTGAAGAAAATTCTAACTGGACCCTACCATAAGGTCATGTGCTCTTTATTTTGATATAAGGTCATCGTGTGGTTGTGGTATATGGACCTGGTATACATTTATCAGACGAGTAGTCATGCAGAGTAATTTGGGATTTGCATATTTGTACCCCAGTGTCATTTGATGGCATGCGCTGATCTTTCATTCAATAATAATGCTTTCTACTATAAGCATAAGGCCTGAAATTTCAGTGGGTGGCGTCTAATCGATTACATCAACCCCAGCAAGCGACTAGACCTTATCAGACCCTAAAGGATGAAAGTAAAGTCAAGCCCGGCGTAATTTGAACCCTGAACGCGAAGAGTTGGAAGAAATGCTGTTAAGCATTTCGTCCAGTATGTTAAAGATTCTGCCAGCTTACCGCATTTATGAATTTTCGAAAACTGTGGGGTTGCCATAAGAGGTATTTACATTATTTCTAGCTAGTAAATTCAAGCGAAATTAGACTGGTTCCGGAGGGATGAAAAAATTTAGCTTACCACTGTGATATTAAAAATCAGAGCTTAAAAGCATTTTTTTCGTATGCTCTGACAATTCTGCCAACTCTCCAAAAATGGTTTCTGAGTTTGGCAGATGGCTAGTAATTCGGAGGTAAGGGGTTAAAATTCGATGCCATCGACCCGATTACTGGATTAATAGTGTATCTTCTCCACCCACATAAGTTTGGAAGCCAAATTTATCAAGAGCAATTTGTAATTCCAGAATAATAAAAAAATAGAAGACGACAAGGAGTTCTCTCCGATGCTCAAGCGATTGTGCCAACCGAATGGTAGCCCCAAGAATTACGCACTCTAGCTACGTCAATGTTGTTACATAGCGTCACATTCTCTTTGTTTATAGTAAGATATTTACGATAGGAAAGCATCAGAGAAAAGATGTGAAAAGAAGTTGTGAAATAAGAGATATATATCTACTTGTGGTGAGAGAGCTCCACTTTCGTGTTTCTGATTTTGCCAGAGTGAATAATTTAACAAGCCGAGGTGAGGAAGTGAGTTAAAAGTGGAGGACAGAATTTTAGGGACGACAGCAAACGTAATTCTTTGAAAGTCCATACCATGTGAGCGCGTGCGTGTGCGTAAGCAAAGATGAATTATACATAAACATTAAATATCGTACTTACTTATACACATACACACACTTACGTACATGCGTATGTATGCATATATATATATATATATATATATATATATATATATATATATATATATATATATATATATATATATATATATATATATATATATATAACTTATAAACAAGGGCTAAAGAAAATTATTTCTATTCCATTATGCTAATAACAGACTTTTAAATCGTCAATTTCCACCTATTATTTACTCACATTTTCTTTACAGTCATACAAACGTTTACAATGAAAAGTTCGAAATTTAAAAAAAAAAAGTCTGTTGGCCAGCTTTCCTCGATTTCAGCTCTACGGGTTTTCTGTAGCGAGTAAATAATATGTGGAAATTGACGATTTAAAAGTCTGTTATCAGCATATTGGCATAGAAATAATTTTCTTTAGCCCTTGTTTATAAGTTATTTATAATTTTAACCTTAAAGGTATTTTAATATGCTGCCACATTTTCTGATGAAATCTTTTTCTGTAAAAACGCTTCATCATATATTAGTATATATATATATATATATATATATATATATATATATATATATATATGTGTGTGTGTGTGTGTGTTGTGTGTGTGTGTGTGTGTGTGTGTGTGTGTGTGTGTGTGATGGGGTGAGAAAGAGAGAAAGGGGAAAAAATTGTGTAGAATATTGAGAGACAATGGATAGAAGAAACAGAAAGAGAGAGAAAGAGAGAGAGACTGAGACTGAAACCGATACACACAAACTCTACGTCTGTACACAAAGTCCCATATACATCAACCTTTATATACAAGGAGATACGTGAGTTTCTGAAGTTTAGCGAACAATGAATTTCATTTTACTTTAAGACCTAACTAGAAAATTTGGGGCAGGGGTTAAGTCGATTACATTGAACCCAGTGCTCAACTGGTACTTCTTTTATCGAATCCGTAAAGATGAAAGGTAAATTCGACTCGGCAGCATTTGAACTCAGAACGTAAAATCAGGAGAAATACCGCTTGGCATTTTGTCCGCCACGGACCGCTTTACATATCTGGAAAATATTCTTTTTTACTCTAGGCACAAGGCCCGGAATTTTGGGGGAGGGCGCCAGTCGATTAGATTGACCCCAGTACGCAACTGGTACTTAATTTATCAACCCTGAAAGGATGAAAGACAAAGTCGACGTCGGCGGAATTTGAACTCAGAACGTATTTACGTAAAGACGAAATACCTATTTCTTTACTACCCACAAGGGGCTAAACACAGAGAGAACAAACAAGGTCAGACAAACGGATTAAGTCGATTATATCGACCCCAGTGCGTAACTGGTACTAATTTAATCGACCCCGAAAGGATGAAAAGCAAAGTCGACCACGGCGGAATTTGAACTCAGAACGTAACGGCAGACGAAATACCGCTAAGCATTTCGCCTGGCATGCTAACGTTTCTGCAAGCTCGCCGCCTTCATGTCTAGAAAATATTATCAAACATATTTAATAACAACAAACTTACTAAAATACTTACCAAGTTTTTTACTATTCTCTCTTGATATACGTATGACTATATGTTGAGTTACCTCGCAGTTTCTTTTGTTCATTGGGTATTTCGTAGCCCTTGGTTTAAAAAACATTACTTTTGAAATATGACATGATGTCACATTAATGAATTCAAGAGAAGCAACACTCCATGTTAACATTCCTTCACTTAAAAGGATAGCGAACTGACACAATCATTAGCACCCCGGACAAAATGCTTAGCTGCATTTCTTTTGCCTTTATATTTTAAGTTTAAATTCCCCAGAGATCGACCTTGCCTTTCACCCTTTCGGAGTCAATAATAAAAGTACCAGTTGTATACTGGAATCGATATAATCGATTTCCACCTCCCCTCAAAGTTGTTGGCGAGTTCTCTACCAACTAATATTATTTTGCCCCCCCCCCCGATCGTCTGGTTTAAGTAATATGTTTGCAACCATTGTTAAACAGATAATACTTAAGAGATACAATTCTATGCAAAACGGCTTTGATACTAATCTTTATTCCATTCTCACCTCTTTTCTTCTAACATAGAACTTATCAACATCATTGTTTCTGTGGAAGCTTGTAGTTCATGTCAGGATCTTGCGGATATCAATATCTTTGGATGGTTTCTTCTAAAAATTAGTCAAGAAGTGATATCGAATGTTGATATCACCATTGATATCACAATGCACATGTATTGTCGGGTATTTTCATGTAAGAGGAAAACTTCAACTCTCATATTTTTTAAAAGTGTTTATAATATCCTTTCGTCTATATTTATTCATAGTACATTTGTATGATGGCCTAGGTTTTTGCAACTCTCATTCAGTAGAAATAGGAAAATAGAAAAGCTATTGATGTAAATGTTTTAGGAAACTGTTTTTTATATTTCTTTGTTTTTCGTGTTCATCTGTCAAATATAGTCATTTCGCTAGGCCAAATTATATCCCTTTATCAGTAGAAAATACTGTTACAAATCTCAGCTGTTTCTGAGAACTGTAAATATCTTGATTATAGTCGTCGTCGTCATTATGTATCATACGCTTTTCAGTGCATTGATGACACTAAATTCTTCCCGATCAACGCAAATTCTCCCATCGGATGAAGCCTTAGCGTTGCTTTGTTCTGATTTTCTCTTAGTGTTTTCTTGGTAAAGACACTAGGGTGGTTTGCCATTGCCTTCCCTAACTGGATGGCCGTTGGCGCACGAGGAGCTCATACGCTCATCGACAGGTCTTGGTTTTTGTGCTGCTGGATGTCCATACACACTTCCCACAAGAGAAGCTAGCAACTCAAACAGAGGAGCCAGTTTAGTCGATTACTACTGGACCATGTGATGAGATCCCTGACGTAATGAGATCCCTGACATAATTTTGATTATAGATCTCTGGAAAATCTTCAAAGAAAAATGAATGGCTTTCGTGAAAGTTTATTACTTTTGTAAACCTTAAAAAATAGCCTGTACATTTTCGCACAAGAAATGAAAGCGGATTTAGGGACAGAATAAACCAAAACACAGACAGCTTACTATTTTGGAATATTCACTAAGAAATAACGATAACATCGGCGACAATTGTTCCACTGGATGCATATATGCATGTACCGTATTTGATGGTATAAAAGACGAACAAGTATATTGAAAGCATTTCAGTTTCAGCAGCGCATATTCAATAAAAAAAAGTTTTAGGACCAATTTCGCATATAGGAATCGAGGAGAATTTTGAGATATTTTTGTGGTGGTGGTGATGGGGAGTGTGTCTTATATGATATCAAATATGGTATGTATACCTGTGTATTCCAAATGACGACAGATATTTAATAGACGTACAAATGCTTAAATATAATTTCAGAGTAATACACCATATAATTTCAGAGTAATACACCATACAGTTTACCAGCTAGCAAAATAGATGTGAGTTCGATTCCCACTGGGTTCTCTCATTTTATTCCATTTCAATTTTGCAGACATATATTCGATGAAGCACATAAACTGCGAGTCACTTTGTTATGTCTGTACTTGTATACGTGAGATTGTGTGCATGTTTACGTTTAAAAATGTAAAAACATTTAAGATTATTTCAATACTTAGGAGTCCAATTACACACTATAACGTAATCAGTGAGAGAAACAAACACACACACACACACACACACATATATATATATATATATATGAGAGAGAGAGAGGGGAAGAGAGTGTCGGAGAGAGAGGCCAAGGGATAGAAGAAACCTGAAGTAATAATAATAATAATAATAATAATAATAATAATAATAATAATAATAATAATAATATTGATAATGAAGGTGGTGATGGTGATGATGATGCCGGTGGCGATAACGACGATGAATAAATAAATAGGCAATTGATGCTTTATGGTGATGTGTAAAAAGGAAAACAGAAACTCACTCCACGTATATTGGAAGCTTAATGGCCTGTTACGCTTGGTATTTTAGTATATTTCTCAAATGTTTCCTCGCCTATCAGGTGTCAGGTATTTTAGACCGTTTAATGCACTTATTATATTGTGTCAAGGCGTCATTTCTTATTCACTGTAACTGATGCGATATATTTGCCGATCAGTTTTTACATAGTGGAACATTTCTTTCAAAAATGGCTATTTAGTTATATATATATATATATCTTTAGAGAGAGAGAGAAAGAATATGAATATACATATACAAAATATATATAGAATATATAGAATATGTAATGTATATATACATATATGTAGAATTTATATAATTGTATATCTGTGTGTGCGCATGTGTGTGTATGTGTGTGTGCGTGTATGTATGTGTGCGTGCGTGCGTGTTTACATATCATGCGTGTGATTACAGCAAAAGGGCGGTTATTTGGTTGCTTTGTGGAAATAAATAAAAATAATATTTAAAGAACATCTATTTTTTTTACTCTTTATTTGGGGATTAATTCATTAGTTTGAAACACAAGCTATTTTTCCATTTTAATTCTGTATGGTGCTGACGCCAAAAAGCTTTTTAAATTCATCATATGCACATAAATAGACACACTCACACACACACACACCCACACACACACCCACACACACACGGAACCCGACAGTGTCGATAGCCTAGCATTCGGGTCGAGTGCCTCTCTGGAAATACCCTAATTTTACACCATGTTAGGACATTAGACATATCTATTTATACATACATACATACATACATACATACATACATACATATAATCAATAGTAATTATTTATATCGAATTTTCGCAGAAACGGGTTTTTTACCACAGTCCTAAAATGCATACATCATTTACAATGATCAGTTCTTTTTGATAATACGATCTGCATTGGCTTTATCCAGGACGGTAATATATAAAACATGCACGTATATATATATATATAAATAATATACATATAATAAATAATAATAGTAATAATAATGGCATTGATAATACTACTACTACTACTACTAATAATAATAATATATATATATATTTAAAATTTATAAGTTTAAATTATTTAAATAATTTTTAAAATTTTAACTTTAATTTAAATATTTTAATTTGGAATTTTATATTTTATATTTTTTATATTTATATTTTATATTTTTTTAATTAATTTTTTTCTATGTATTGGCTTATGATTTTCACTGTTTGATTTGCCTAATAGTGGTTTTATCTCTAATTTAATATAATATAATATATATATAACAATAAAAAATCTCTGAGCGAGATATAAACAGTAACTGCTCTATAACATAAGGGGGATCAGCCATCTGAATGTGGCTAGGGTCAGGGGTGGTGGTGGGGGTGTTACCGATGCATTTAGCCCCAGGCGAACATCAACGTCACCAGAAGGGCTGACACCATTCCCATATATACGCATACATACATACATACATACACATAGGTAAATAAACCTACAACTTTAACTTGCACATACATATAGCGAAGCCCATGTGTATATACACACTCTTACTTACATGCACACACAAGGACACATATGCACACATATACCTAATCCTCTACTTATCTCCAACCTTGCGTGCTGACTCTCACATGATCACTCCCATAGATGTAAATATATATATATATATATATATATATATAAAATTAATAATAAAATTAGGGAAGTTATTTCCAAATCCACAGGGGAGGGAAGTTCAATTTAGTGGTACTAAAATGAATTACTCACTGTATTATATACATATTTATAGATAGGTTTAAGAGACAGAACCACCCTCAAGCAACTCAATCATCATTGAACGACATTATTCACGATAGGTACATATAGGACTAAATATTAAAATTATCAAAATTTATGCCTTTAATTCTTATTCTAGATCATATATTTTTCATTATATAGACTACGTACGTTTCATGACAACATATTCCTCGATATTGCTGCATTAGAAGGTCTCAAATACAATACCATATTAAAACGATTATATCGCCAATCTTCAGGTCTAGATTATATGAACTTATTTTGCTATTTACATTCTATATAAAGATATGACAAACTAAATTATCTAACTAGAAGTTGTCGGAATAATTTTACTTTCGCAAATAATGAACGAAAATGTGGAATAAGAATAGAAAAAAGAAATGTTAGTAAAAAGAAAATAATCCGACAACTTCTAATCATGTAATTTAGTTTGTCATGTCTTTAGATAAGATGTAAATAACAAAATAAGTTCATATAATCTAGACCTGAAGATTGGCGATATAATTGTTTTAATATGGTATTGTATTTGAGACCTTCTAATTCAGCAATATCGAGGAATATGTTTTCATGAAATGTACGCAGTCTATATAAAGTAAAGTATATGATCTAGAATAAGAACTGAAGGTATTAATTTTGATAATTTTAATATTTAGTCCTATATGTACCTATCGTGAATAATGTCGTTCAATAATGATTGAATTGCTTGATAGTGATTCTGTCTTTTAAACACACACACACACACATACACACACACACACACACACACACACACATATATATATGTATGTATGTATGTATGTATGTATGTATGCATGTATGTTTGTATACATCTATGGGAGTAATCATGTGAGAGTCAGTACGAGGTTGGAGATAAGTTGAGAGATATGTATATATGTGTGTTTGTCTATATATGGATATATCTGTGTGTGTATATATATATATATATATATATATATATAATAATATAAATAATATATATATGCATATATATATACATATTATATGCATATGTGGGCACAGCTCGTCACAAAACATAAACAACAAAAAATACGAAGTACGAGGACATGGGATAAGGACTTTCTGCTTTGTCTCTGTCAGCGATATTTCTGATCTTCCAACCATGACACCTTAGAGAAACGGAGCCCAGCTTTCGATAAACTTACAAATCTGCAGATATTACAGGCCAACCTGCCCCTCCATTCACTACACGGACACACCATTTTCGTGCAGCTGCTTAAATTCTGCATGAAAAGTTCGTGTTTTCTCGAATACACCTGCTGCTTACTTTACTTGTTTCCTCTATTGGTAGTAATGACTAACATTTCTTTCGCAGTTGATCTCCCATATTCCACAAGCTTTGAACGTGGGATTTACACAATTTTTAAATCTTAGTCGTGATGTCTCTTGAAGGCGTTTCTACAAACGATTTCGTTGTACAGTAAATGTTTAGGCACGATTTCCAGTCCAACGTAAAATATGTTTGTCGGTTCCCGACTCTGATGCCTTTTATCAGATGTCCCTTTGATAGAGCCGAACTTGATCTAATCAGTAATCATATATGATATCTCATCTTGATTCAATATGTCAATGAGGTATAACCACAATAATCATTTCTACTAAAGGCACATGGTCTGACATTTTGGGGGAGGCGACTAGTCGATTACATCGAATCCAATGTTTCACTGGTACTTAAGACGGGCGAAATGCTGTTAAAGCATTTTGCTTGACGTACTAAAGATTCTGCCAGCTCATCGCCCTTATCCTTTCTATTATATGCACAAGGCCTGTAATTTTGGGGAGGTATAACCACAATAATATCGCTAAATTATAGTTAACCAATGACATACACAAATACATGCCTACAATTATACACATCCATTTTTTCACCTCTATTCATTTCAAGTTTGTTTTTGATTTATATCCGCGCAGTAATAATTATTTTCATCAACAGTGAATGGTTGAAAGACAAAATCGACCTGGTAATGTTTGACTTGGCATGAATTCGTTGTTTTACATTGATATAAGGCCATTAAATAACATCAGTTAATTAACACATACACCAAAATATGACTGGTATATATTTCATAGTGACAAATTCGATCTCAGCTGCATTTCAAGCCAGAAACCACGTCGAAAATTATAATAAGGTTCAAGTTATGAGAAGTGACAGTTATGACGCCTTTTTTCCCTGCGAGCAAATAAACACAAGCAAGACACTTATTTTAATAAAATCAAATAAACGAAACATATGTGTAATTATGGTACATACTTCTGAAAGATAAATAAACACACCACAATAACTAAATCATTATAAGATATACCGTATCCTATTTTCACACATATTTGAATAAAGCATATTAAATAAATAAATCACGTAAAACTCAATGCCCTAAGTCTCCCAAGTGGTTCACTCATAGCTATACAGCAGCTGTTCTGGCATAAAACAAGACCAAGAATGCTTGGTGAGGCTCATTACCTCCTTAAAAAAATGCTAGTAGTACTGCAACATTTGCAAGATCCCGATCCATACGGCAAATGACGAAAAAATGCTCTCCCGTTTCCCAAACTAGAAACGATGTATCTGTAATGGCTTCGCATTCAAGTTCCCACTGCACATCCATTATTTCTACCCCAACGATGCTCACCACTTTGCATGTATGTGTGTGTGTGTGTGTTTATGCATGTATGCATGTATGTATGAGTGTGCGTGCGTGCAGTAGATATACAAAGAGAGCAAATTTTAACTATTTCTACGTATATTCAATAATTGATGAACAATCCATTTTCAAAGGAGGGCACTCAATACATTTATTGGGAGATAAATGCATAGATCAAAACAGTTTGATTCAGATTCCTTGGTACTCTGAGTTTCAAGTGTGTGGCTACTCTTCGGCGATTGGGGTCTGAATGAGAGTTAGACTGAAGAGAGTTAATGCTTTTAGTATTTTTTATCATTTTATTTTACTTTTTTACTTGTTCAATTCTTCCCATTATGGACTTTCTGATGAAGCTTTGGAGGCACAATTGTTGTCCAATTTTTGTTTGATTTGTTAATGTTTACTACTGTACATATACACACGACCACACGCACGCGCGCGCATATACATGTGTGCACGTGTACAGACATGCAAACGCATATGGGCGCGCATGCACGCAAATTTACGCCCGCGCACACATGTACGCTCGCGCATTTATGTACGCCTGCACATATATGTACGCCCACGCACGCACATCTATAGGTATGAATATGCATATGCGTACTCACCCATATGAGAGAAGGTACAAATTAATTACAAAAGGAAGAGGAAAAGATAACAAACGAAACAAAGTTGCAGTTTTACGTTGTGTTACTATGTTTCGGGGTTATAACCTCTTCTTCAGGACATTTGGAGAAAAAAGCAAAGATAGAAAAGTCGTTGATGAGATGTGTAGGGGAGGAAGGAAGAGGGAAAAGAATGATGAAGGTGACTTGTGCAGAATGCTGTCGCTATAGCAACCAGTCATCTTCATATACTTCCTTCATGTTGTTCATGGCTGGTCTAAATTTGTTGAAAAGTAGGGCCTCCATGATTCTAAGATTGACCCTGTTGCGTTGAGTGGCATTTTCCTTTCGTAGTTTACTTTGTACCTTCTCGCATAGTTCCGGTCTCATACAACAAATCCCTTTAAATTAATACTGTATTGCGTTCTGCTGAGGTTCTATTGATTCTTCTCGCCAAACGATCCCGGTGAGGGAGACGATTAATCAACGATGGCCCGACCATGCAACAGGTTACACTGGACTACATACTACCAAAAGCACTTGTCAACAATCTGACATATTATGTCATAACATGATATCATTATCAGACTTATTTCACAAAACCGAAGTAAATAAATAGCTTTAGCAGTTAAGACATATTTTACTAAAACGGAATCAACAATAACACCACATTAAATTAGACATAATAAGTTATGAAAGGATATGTTTTCAGCATATATTATTCTTATTTAGTGAACGTCAAAATTTTTGAAATATAAAAAAAGACGATCATATGTCCTTATGGATGTTGTTTTGCAACATATGAAACCGCAGATTGAAACGGACACTCCTTGGTTTAGGGAAATATTAATATATAATTATCAGGTTATGTTACCAGTGGCAACGTTGTGTCTTCGTAAGTATAAATATTTCTTGCATTATGATATTATCGTATATCGTAGGAGGTGTCTTAATGGCGGAATGGAAAAATAGAGACTGAACTTACACAAATACACGCACGAACATATACACATATATATATATATATGTGTGTATATATACGTATATATAAATATACGTGTTTATATGCATATATATATATACGCGTATATATATATATATATATATATATATATATATATATATATATATATATATATGTATGTGTGTGTGTATGTGTGTGTGTGTGCATGTGTGTGTGTGTATTGGTTTCAGTATATTTTGTAGTATGTAGCATGGGCCGAAGAATGACGTAGGTGATAAAACCCTCGTATGTAATTATATATATGTATGGGTAAGTTTCCCTCTTCCTCTGCCTCTGTGTGTGTGTGTGTATGTGTGTGTGTATGTGTGTGTGTATGAGTGTGTTTCTTATTCGCGTATGTATAAATATAAATATATGTTTATTTATTGTTGAGGTAAATAGAAATTATACATTCAAACCAAGGTTTGGTTCATTTGGTTACTGAATATCTAAAAGAAAAAGCTTATTGAAGGGCTGTACAGCTAATTCCATGTGAAAATATATAATCAGAGTTTTCAAAAAAATTGGTCCGATGTTTACGGTCGAAGGGGACATTGGGACTGTACCAGTCGTAGATATAACGTTTAATTGTAAGAATCTTCTGAAGAACCTAATAGTGCTCCATTTTACATTCATGCTTACCTCTATAAGTCATTATATCCCAATAAGGGTTAATGATGAAATCTCCTTTACAAGACAGTAGTGCACAATAGCGAGGCCCTAAAAATAAGGAAGTAAAAGCTATTGGGTATCATTGATCATACAATATTGGTGTATAAAGCAGAAATGCAAAGCAAATTCCAACAAATTCCCCGAACGAGAGGAAGTACCGAGTGTTCAACGGAAACAACATAAACGTGAGTCACAAGGGAGTAGAAAATAATGTCTAGTTACATAAAGAACAACACTGCAAAAAAGCTTAGACCGAAGAAGCCAATATACAATTACTGATATACAGAGTTTTTCTTTACCAAAATGCAATGCCTAAAACTTGTTATTATACGAAGCTGATCTTTCCACTGGCAACTATCCACACGTTCCTTACGTATACAGAACACAATACCTCTAAACTGTCAGTACTCGGCACAACACCTCTAAACTGTCAGTTCATTTTTGAAAACCAACTGGAAAATAAGTAACCACCAACATTATACGAGTGATCATAGACAAACCACGGGCATTTAGGAAAAGTGAGGATGATGTGACCTTGGTCTTGCAGAGAAATTCTACATCCCGTCTCTAAACAAAAAAGCAGAATAACTTCGAATTGACGACATATTCCGATATTGTCTCTCAGGAATTTCAAATAGAGTCCATTGATGAATGACAGTGTATTGCAACTACTCACATTCTTTAGAGCAATCTACATACTTAAACATTTTCTTTATCAATCTGCTGACTTATGCAGACGATCGACGAACCGAATTAACGAAATCATAATCTGGGAAATGTACTCTCTGTTTACTTTACTCATAAATAAATATAAATCAGGCACTACAAAAGCACTTTTATGTTTTTGAACAGCAAAGTAAACAAAACCCATATAAGCATATATGTACATGTATGTATATATGCCACTGTTGTGTGAGTGTGTTTGTGATTAAATCTTCCACAAAACTGTATCAATTTCATATAGCACATTTGCAGTAAAGATTTCCATATTGTCACTTAAGACGGCGGCATACCGAAAAATTGCTTATTTGACAATTCAATAACGTACTTTCTCAACCTTCCCCTCCGTAGATTTATCTCTCTTTTTTTTTGTTTCACATTTCTTATGTCCTTTAGTTTTCCTGTCTCGAAACTATCTATCTATCTATCTATCTATCTATCTATCTATCTGTCTGTCTGTCTGTCTGTCTATGTATCTCTATATCTACCTACCTCCCTACCTACCAACCTATCTATCTATCTATCTATCTACTTTTTATTCTCCCTATTTCTTTCCTCCATACTGAGAGAGAGAGAGAGAAGAAGAGAGAGGGGAGAGAGGGGGAGAGAGAGAGGATCAACATACACACATATATACAAAATATGACCCGCTTTAAAACACCCCAGCCAAAAAGACTAACCGATGAGTGCACGTTTGCATTCACATATAGACGTTCATAAAGACACTTTCATCCACACGCACAGATACCAATAGTCACCAATTTACAGATACACATATATTCAAACAAATACACATACCTACACATTTGCACACACACACACACACACACACAAACAGAATCATACAGATACTCATGTACGCATTCACAGAAGTACTTATGCACCTACACTTGTATATGTACACACACACATGCTCATATGCATCTATGATACACCCATATACATATATTCTAACGTACATACACACGTGCAAGCATACATACGATTCACACTAGTATAGAAACGTGGTTTTCAGTTCTTCACCTTGGGCAATTCTTCTACAATAGCCTCGGGCTACTAATGCCTTATACGTTAATTTGGTAGCCCGGAAACTGTGTATGCACCTGTGTGTATGTTTTTGTGTTTTAATTCCGCCCCACCCTCCGCTGCTCTGTTTCACATGGCCTAGTGGTTAGAGCGGCGGACTCGCGGGTTCAAATCAAAGACCGGGCGATGTGTGTTTATGAGCGAAACACCTAAGCTCCACGCGGCTCCAGCAGAAGGTAATGGCGAACTTCTGCTGACTCTTTCGCCACAACTTTCTCTCACTCTTTCCTCCTGCATCTTGCAGCTCACCTGCGACGGACCGGCATCCCGTCCAGGTGGGGAACCTATACGTCAACAAAACCGGGAAACCGGCCCTTATGAACCAGGCGTGGCTCGAGAAGGAACAGGGCTCTGTTTCACAACAGGTGTTGGTTTGTTTACGTCCGCGTAACATAGCGGCTCAGCAAAAGAGTCGTGGGTCAATTTGTTCAACTAAACGTTTCAAGACGGTACTCCGGTATGGTCGCGGTCCTTTGAGTGAAACAATTAATCGATGAAAGATAAAAGATTATACAAATTGCAGGAAAAAAAAAATGAAAATATTTGAAGGTGATAGCAATTCCTAACACAGACACAGGTTACGCGTAATCATCGAAACCCAGAAATTCACTGATAACAATTTTATCGACTTACAGAAAGATGACAATGCTAAAGAAACCATGGCAAAATTTGAACTCAGAATGAATGGAGATAAAACTCCGTACTTCAAGATTTTGCATACGGCGCTCCCCCCGATCTTGTCAGCCGCTGCATTTCATATATGAAAATAATAATGAACGAAATATCTTCGCCGTTAGCAAATGTCATTAAATAATGAATGTTTAAAAGTTAAAGCTATAATTATTTGTGTTTTCGTTCAACATTAACGTCATCTTAGCTCTAGTTCTCGTCTTTGTTACTGCCATCGATACAATCATCACAATCATGCCACCATTACCAATACCACATTCACTACCATCCCACCATCATCATAGACATTACCACCATCGTCATCACCACTATCATCCCCACTACCATCTTCATTATCATTATTATCGTCGTCATCGACGTCATCATTATTGCCGTTATCATCATCACCGACACTTAGAACATTGTTTACCATCACAGTTATCAACATCCTTTCTGCATCATCACTACTATCGCCATCACCACCATCATCATCTATATACTCATTACGACCATCACCACCACCATAATTGTTACTACCACTACATTTTATGAAGATCACAATCACTATCATCATCATCATCATCACTATGCTCACCAGCATCATTATAATCTCCATCATAATTACCACCATCACTGCCTCCACCACATCTCTTACCAACATTATCATCAATGTCATCATGTTTATCGTCATCTCCATGATGATCAACATTATTACTACTCAGCAAATTATATTCAACTCCGCTCCCCCCCCCCCCCGCCTCCATTGCCATACTATCTTTGACCACGATATTACGAGCAATAACACCAACACCACTACCATCACCACCATCAAGATCATCACAACTACCATCCTCCTCTTCTTCGCTGACACTGTTTTCACCTCTATCCCCTCCCCCACCTTTACTGTCCTCTTCTGATCGTCATCATTGTCATCATCAGCACCATCGTCGTTGACATCGTCATTATTAACTTCTATTAATGATTTTTGCCTTCGTCAGAGGGCGTGAAGTTTTACTGTGAGGAACACGGTCGGTTTAATGGACATTCATATTTGGCTTGTACTTAATTTTATCGATTCTCTTCCTTACTCCCACCATCCCTGAACAAAAGGAAATCCGTATATTGGCCTTAGAAGAATTTAAACTGGCAAGGTAAAGGGAGGTAATTAAATAGCACGTCATCTGTGTTTTTTCTAACACTGCTTATCGTATCATACACGTTCATTTCGTGATATGTTCATTAGTGTTAATGGAATTTTCATTTCTATCATTTTACTCATAGTGTAATCCGAAGAAGAAGTTAAAAGGAAGTTCATTCCATCACCACCTCCCATGATGTATCTGCAGAACTTCCGATACGGCAGTAGTAAAATGATGGGAAAAGAAACAAAGAGATGTACTGCAAGAAGGTAGCAAATGATCTTCAATCTGAACACCAAGTCTGAAATCTTGCAATAGAGTGGGCGCCAATACAAGCATCCTAGAGCTAAGTGATAGCATTAAAGGGGGTGAGAGATGCTTTCTAAACTTCAGGAGGTTGAAGCAACTGAATCACCGATGTTCCCCGGCAGTGTTTGTCCTCCTCCTCCTCCTCCTCCTCAAATACTTGTGCAATCAGCTTATTACGTACCATCTGTGCTAGAGCTTTCGTCCCACCTTCTGTTTTAACGATGATGTATATATATAGTGCAATACATTAGCCATCACCCAATAAAGTAGATACCGTAAATCCTCGAGTATAATCCGCATTTTATTCCCAAAATTTAAAGGTCAAAATCCCAAGCGCGTACCATATACGAGGTTAAAAATGAAAAATATTTTCTAAGCAATATCTGAGTCACTATTTGCTGTCCGGCAATGTTTATTCAGATGCATTTTGTGATGTCGGGCGCGAAAATACCTTAAGCTAAGCCTGAAAGCAATGAAGTCATAAAAGAATCATCCATAACTTACAGTAAGCAACATTTATTAAAATAAAAGTATTCAGAACACAGAATAACATGTAGCAAAAACAATTTGCAAACATATTTACATTTCCATATAACAGGTAAGAACATCACTATTATTGTATTACGCATGCGCGGTAGTGTTTGTTCGACTCGGTGCTGCTGGCTTAATTACGCACGACTCAAGTTAGAGAAGGGGTGCGTATTATACACAAGGTTTAGGTTTTTCAGAGGTACAACCCCCTAAAATTCCCCTGCGTATTATACTCGAGGATTTACGGTATTTCATTTAAGTGAATGTCTGACATAGATGTTCCTAACTCTTCCTTGGATAGAACAAAGAAAGACATCGTGCCATTGACATAGCAAAGGCCGATATACCCCCTCCACCACTGCGATAGATATGGGTTGGCTGACTCCTGTCTTCAGGTCAAAATACTTCAAAGCTTTTGTTCTTTTATCAAACTATTCTTTATTGTGATATTTTTAGATCGGAAAGAAAAAAAAAACATTTGCGAAAGATAGTGTTTAGTTACCGATATTTTCTGTCGAAATTAATCTCGTATTCTCTGTTTTTGTTTTGTGCCGGTTGGAATGTTATTCTTTTCATTTTCTAGCGTTTCTATGTTAAATAGTGCAATAATATACTTCAAAAATTTTCTGTTTGTTTTGTAGTTATTTTTTTTTGTTTATTGTTATGTTTTTTAGAGGTAAATCATGAAAAAGAAGCCAAATTTTGCATCGGCGTTAGATTGTAAAATAACATGGAAATATTTTTAAAGAAATGAAAACCTATTCGGTTATAGACAAGGATGAAGGAAAGGATTTTAAAAAATCTGGTGAATCCTTTGAAGAACTCATAAAAGACAGAATTAAACGTTGTTCTATAACAAGATAAGTTGCCTCTTACACGTTTTAATTCACCAAAAATGCCAGAGGTAAAAATAGATTACATAAATTCAAGTGTGTCTGTTCAGTGTTTAAAATATTACAATAACATCAAAAGTTCATTTTTGTCGTAAATTAGTAATATTCATATCTATCGAACACTTAGTTACAAATTATGAACACTGGATGTTGATAGTAAAGAAACAATAATGACTTTTGAAATTAAATGTTACAGAAATGTCTTCCACATTCTGTGTGATGATAGAAGATTACAAAAATTGCTTGATTACGTAACACAACACCATAACATGTTACTCTAGAGAATATAGTTATTCATAGACAAACTCCCTTTAAAATAGGCATCGCAAGAATACAGCGGACGGGATTAGTTAACAGCAAGCAAATAATAAGAGGCGGATGCTGAAAAATATGAGGTTGGCAACTGGATTACAGGTAAGTTCACCGCCATCAATTAACCGTGAAGAAATTTCACCGCGAGGAAAGTTTACCGAGAAGTGTATCCATAGCATCTCACTATTAATAGTTAAAAACAATTTTATTGAAAAAAAAAGAGAAAAAAAAACTGAAGACGGAGAACTTTCTCTGCGGTGAATTGATGACAGTGAACTTATCAGATATGTGGCAGCTGACTCGAAAATATGAAGAGGGACCATGTCTCTCAATAAAACACTAAAATTTATGAGAATACTGACCTGTGGCTTAGATTCGGATTGGATACAATGACACATTTTGAAAAATTTCAGGTCATTGTGTATATATAAAGTAGCTATCAGCAAGTCTATGTGTAGTGGGATGCATTCAGCTATGCTTCAAAGTGACTACGAGATACAAGTCTCATTCTGTAGGTTCGGATTGAATAGGCTGCAGTTTTGTTTCAGTGCCTTCCGTATGTCAGCTATTAGGAGCTTCTCGGAACAAACCACTATCTTACATTAATTGCCGAATAACTCAATGATTGAACTGCAGCCTGGTAAGCTTTTTGACATATCAATGTGTTGTTGAACATCTACATGGGCATATATATATATATATATATATATATATATATATATATATACATAATTTATATATATACATATATACAAATATGGAAATTGCTTTCGTTGAACTGTGGAGTATCAGACGAGTATATTTGGCATATCTGATACATACTAGTACACCTCGAAATAGCAAGTAGTCACTGGACCTACAAGAAATTGCCACCAAATCTCCCTGGAATATTACCCTAATCGTCTTCAGAATATAGTTAACGGATAAATCAATAATTAATATAATATCCGATAAATGAAGACTGTACAGTTGTGAGGCTAAAAGACCGGCTGAGCATTATGCATTCTATGCACGGAAATCATTCTCTTAATATGTACGAGCCCCATCAGTGAACTACAGTGGGTACAAATCTGTACAAAGCGGGCTCCAAATCATCTATAGAGATAAGTTTCGCACAAAGTTCTAAAAATATATATTCACTACTAAACAACAAATTTATAAAGCAGAAATATACACAATTTTACACAAACGACAGCGTTAAAAAGTGATTTTCTTTGGAAATGTCCTCAGAATATACAGTTAGTTAATATTTTCTTAGGCAAATACAAATTTGGTAGATATATCAAGAATTTTTAAAAAGTGTTAATATAACATTGAAATCATGTCTATGGATCTAAACGACTTCATCTTAATTCACAATATCATTTTAGCACCAGGAAAGATTCATCTTTCCAGGACACGGAGCAACTAACATCCCGAATTATACTCAACCCAATAAATCCGTTAGTAAATAGGAATCGACACTACGCTAGAAACATAGGCTTTCGAAATGAAATCTGGTAGCTACACAATATTAATATAAATGCACACGTGTGCACTAACCCTCCCCACCACCACTACCACCACCACACACATACTTTGTAACTTCAAAAATCACACTGACAGCACATTTATACTGCACGAAAGTAACTACCACAGCTCTTATGTAGACAGCACCTTTTGTGCATCATACCAGGCTATCACTACCGCGCAGCAAATTATTTAAATTTCTTCCTGAGATATAATCAAAACAGTGTACTCTCACATCAATAAAGAAAGCAATAAGACTTTTACAAACTTCAAAAAGACACAAAAACCTCCATCGACTTCTCTACGAAAAAATACCAAGGCTTCACTAATCCACCCATCTCCAACTTCAAATGACAGCACAGATTCAGACAGTCAATCTGTTCCCGAGTCATTTTCAGAAAATACACGATAGCTTCAACAGCAAAATCTTGCGTCTCTTATCATTTTAATTACCATCGACACTAGCAAAGCTTTCGACTCCTTTTTTCACTCATACAAATCAGCTCAGCACAAAACGCTGGATAAAAAGACTGGATACTGACGATTTGAACGGCTTTTGAAACTGGATCTTCTCTAACAAAGCCGATTTGGGGCTAAACAACAACAACAAAACCAACCCTTATATTCCCTCTATATTTCTACTTTCACTTCGATTTTTTACATTCTCATTGATATCATGTCTTTCTCTACTTGTATCTTATATAATTTTTCACACCATTCCTCCGACACTTCTCTCTATCTAGATACTTATCACTCTGTATTCCTACCATATATATATATATATATATATATCACATTGACCGACCAGGCTATCAGATGTTGCTACATGTCGCTGGTCACAATGCGGTTCACATTGTTTTAGCCTTCAAATGACGCCACCCCGCTGGCTAAGCGAGCAGGCATATATATATATATATATATATATATATATATATATATAAAGTAAATCCAAACAAGAAAACACAAAAAACACAACAACGCGAGGACATGGAACAAATATAGAATTATTGGACGCCCAGGAAAGAAGGAAAGTAGGAGGGTTTAACGTTTCGAGCAGAGCTCTTCGTCGGAAACATAGGAGAAGAAAAGATCCAGAGAAGGGAAGACAGAGGAAAAAAAAATCGCCAACGGTACACACGAGGTCACATTTTGATATATATATATCTGTAGGATCTATCTTTCATTTCACCATCGTACCATCTCAATTCTTAGCAATGTCACTCCAGTACTCTGTATTCACCACACTCTTCCTCTTCTCTTCACTATCTATCTCGTTTCTCTTCTTTTTTCCTTCCAATCAGTCGCGTTCTTCTATTTCATTTTTTTTCTTTATCCTCAATGTTCCTTCACTTCTTAAAAGCAAGTACTTCTATAGTTCACAGAATAGACAAATAATAATAATAATAATAATAATAATAATAATAGTAATGATCAGTAAGAGGAAGAAGAGTAGTAGAAAACAAATATATATATATATATATCTGTGTATATATTTATACATGTATATATATATATATATATATATATATATATATATATATATATATATAAGCAAATAATAAAATAATCACAAAACAAAAATCATTTTAAAAAAATCTTCATAACAAAACTAAGAACAACAAGATCAAGAACAACTGCATTTCGAGATTCTATCGAAATGTGCAAAAGTTATCTTAATTTCCGGCTGTAGTGCACTGTTAAGACAATAATGGTTCTAATTGAAGCTAGTCGTTTCATGTGTGGAGACAATTGAACTGCTGTTAAAGCATCACTGCGACTGAATAAGGCGTCGACTAGTGGAGTTCAGGCCCTTGTCGGTACTAGATTGCTAAATAGAGAGAGAAGAGAGATGGAGATATGTCACTTATATTCTGCTAGCATCATAGATAACTGGTAGACATTTTGTCGCTTATAAACAGACACGAATATTGTTTTGAATATAGTTTGCTACGTCGCTGCGTGCAATATCTTTTTCGGTCTTATCTTTGTTTTGTGTTTTGTTTGTTTTTTCTACTTGTTTTTGTTATGTTTTTATCGTTTTTAGCGTGCTGTTTTTCATTTTAGAAAAAAATTGCATTTTATTGATTTTAGCTTTTTTAAAGTTATAGTTCGTGTTTTTTCTTCATTTTTCTTTTCTTTTCTTTTATTTTCACCTTCCAAAAATCCCCACACATTCGAACTCAAAATCTCTAGTTTGAATGCATTTTTTATTTGGTGTTGCTTTCTATGGTTGTGTTTGTGTGTGTATGTGTATGTTTGTGTGTATTTATAAACTTCATGATCTCACAGCATGGTGTGTCTAAATGGTATACTGGATAAGAAATATGACGGTTATTTAAATAAAAATCTACGAGTTCTTTCTCTTGTCTCCGAATTATGCAACGTTGCACCTTTGACAGACAGTAAGCATAATTCAACAAACTTATTTTATCTCGGAACAGCGCAGGTAATTTGCAAGTAGTTATCATTATTATTTAATCTCAGGTGTTTCCTGATCGAGTAGATGTATAGTTTCACATGTTCCAGTAGCTACCATGTCATAATTTTATATATTTTTGGCTACACGGTACAATATCCACTCAGTATTTCTCAACATTTTTGCCTCAGTCCTATAAAATGAACAGAGTTAGTATACAGCCTAATGCATACATATACACGTACATTATATATATATATATATATACACACACACGTATATATATATACATGCATACATATACACACACACACACATATATATATACATGCATACATACATACATATATATACACACACACACACACGCACGCACGCACGCACACACACACACACACACATATATATATATATATTATATATATATATATATATATATATATATATATATATATATATATATTCAAAAGTAATTTTACAACTTTTATTGCAAATTTTATTCAAGCGTTACTTACTACACTTTGTAAAGGAACCCACGTCCGACTAAAATACTTCCAACACCCACGTCGAGAAAAGTTAGAAACGAATGCGTTGTGAGGGTGATTATGCTTCCTATTAGTACGTGGAGTTATCTCTCATTTGAGTGCGGGAATCGCAAAATGACTGTTGTATTTTTTTATTAAGTGATAGGAACAAGTGATATGTATTTGTAAGAGCCGTCACTGTTGTAGCATTATTATAAATCATTGACTGAGATAATGTGCTGATAAACTCTTATTTCCAGTGTTACTAAGTAGAAAATGGACTAAAAGAGAAAAGCTTCAAGAGCATCGAACTCGCTGTAATCGTTTACTAAGACGGCTTACTGTACCATAACAATATTCAAGAAGTAAAACTTACTCACAATGAAAACACAGCTGATGGTAGAAAGACACGATTAATGATGGGAAAATTCTCTAACACTCTTGAATATTAAAAAAACAAACAAATAAATAGATGATAATGAATAGCTTCCTTTTGTTATTAAGCATGAAGCATCAGATTTATATAGAAGGGAAAAGAGAAACATGTATCAAATTCACATTATTATTGTTGTTTACTGTTGCCTAAATCAAGCAAAGATCTACATACGGCAGTGCACGCACCTAAGAAAACCTTGTCCAACAAGTCATTTCTTTCTTACTTCAAAGATAAGGTATAGCTTGAAAGAGGTTTTGCTGCTATTTCTAGCAGTTTAAGCGATCATGTTCTTGCTTCCATATTGGCCCGATGTCAATGCACTTTTTTTCTGGCCGATATAGCGTTCTAACTGAGAAATCGCAACGTAGTCAAGGGTCGATTTGTCAAGAGAATACCGCTACAATAAAGTAGTACACTGCATGTGAATAAATAATTAGATAATAACTATGTGACTGCTATTAGCTATGCCTAATGCTCTCAGCACATCATGTAATTGTATTAAATGAGCTGTGAAACTAGACATTCTTATGACATGTTTTATTGATTCAACTTGTTTTGTTTTTTGTTTTTCTAATAGATAACTCATTGATACTGCTTTAGTTTTAGATCAAACGACTTACATGACAGAAAGGACAAAAATGAAAATGTAACATTTATGAATTTTCTAAGAACATTAGCTGTATAACTGAAGTGTAATGGTGTCATTTAGAATTTGAAACGTTACGAGCTACATATAATATATTAGTATTAAATAAAGCCTTTAAAGTGGCAAACCTGGCATAACCTTTCCTATGCCGGACAAAATACCTTTCATCTTTTCGGGGTCGATGAAGTAAGTGTCGGTTAAGTATGAGGGTCGAGGTAATCGAGTTTTCACGTTGGCAAATTGTTTAGCGGTATTTCATCCGTCTTCATGTTCTGAGTTCAAATTTCGACGAGGTCGACATTACCTTTCATCTATCTTGGGTCGATGAAATAAGTACCAGTCAAGCACCGGGGTTGATGTAATTAACTAACTTCCTCCCTTAAAGTTTCAGACCTTATGCCTTTACCAGGAGGGATTACCGAGAGCCAGTGGAGAGGTAGAAACAGGTGAGCGTCTGGCTAAAAGTATTGCAAACTTTAATCCTGTTTTTGAAAGTTTTGAATTCGAACTCCAGTGCAGTTGCTTTTGTTTGCATTCCTCCAAATTTGGCTGCAGGCATAATCCATCACCTGGCTTAACCCTTATTACTTCTACCTGGTCCTTCGTATACTGTTGTTGAAAGGAATCGAGTTAGATTTCCAGTCTCAGAGACAGGTTCTCCTTTCTATTACCGGCCTCGGTAACCCTGCAAAGTTAATGAGTGCTGTTCAGGTTATATCATATATAAGCATTGCTTCGATAACATAAATGTGAGTCATATAATATAGTTAACATACATTATCTCATCTTTTCAACTATAATTATACAAAATTAAAATAAAACATCGAATTTACATGAAGTAGATACAATGTATTAATTGTATCCTCATTAAGAAGTCACAATGAATTCCATTCCCGCCAGCTTCGCCGCAGTCTGATGAATGAAGTAAGCAAAAGACTAAAACAGCAATACGAAGCCATTTTTTTAATGATTTGCTTTGGGTATTAACGTTTGAACTGATACACACCTGTATTTCAACAAATTTTGTTTAATTCTTTGATTCATGACATTCAACAAAACTCAAAAAAATGTTGAGTGTTTTAAAAGCATGTATCTGTGTGTGTGTGTAAGTATTCACATTTTGAGTTACAAGCAGCTCTATAATACTATAATGTAAACATTATCAAAGTCACCTACTTAACGCGTGTGTATTGTTAAACGCTTTTAGATAGCAATATTTCGTCCAAGATCCCTTTAAAGATGCAGTGTTAAGAAACACAGTAAACGTCAAAGCCATGCGAAACGAATCGCTCTGGCGGTGAAGAAGAATGAACAATATCGGTATTTCGCAGTTATTTCTGCTCTGCAGTGCCGTGCATCCGATTTACCCTCGAAGCGAATTCGAGTAGCTGAAGTATATACGGATAGTATAAAATGTATCAGCTGATGGGACATATATATATATATATATATATATATATATATATATAATAGAAATATTAAAATAACTAAGTCTCTCTAAAAGAGAACAGCGGCAGCGTTCCCGGAAAATAATAGTTATCGCCATACTAATATGGCATTCTTATAAAAATAAGAAAAAAGCTGTCCGCTTATTAGCTCCATGAGGCCATCGCCTTAAGTTAGCTATTTGATACACAAACTGTATCCATATAACCTTCGAACAAGGGAGGTCAGTCGCTCCACACTACTTGACCGGCAGCTACAGACGCGTTTCGGAGTATTGCCCCTTTTCAATGCAGCGTAGTGTGGAGCGACTGACCTCCCTTGTTCGAAGGTTATATGGATACAGTTTGTGTATCAAATAGCTAACTTAAGGCGATGGCCTCATGGAGCTAATAAGCGGACAGCTTTTTTCTTATTTTTATAAGAATGCCATATTAGTATGGCGATAACTATTATATATATATATATATATATATATAAATTTTTGGATTTGGTTTGCAAGATTCTTTATGTGAGTTCGTGTGTTGAAGTATATTCTGTCGTGTCTGAGGAGAGCCATTCTCTTTTAGTTCCTTATAATTTAACACAGTCACCGGTAAAATTTCCACTTATTTCTTTTTTACTTTCTAAGATTTTCGTTGCGTCTTGCAAACTTTTCAATAGTTTTGACTCTGTCCGTTATTCACACTGCGTTCCTTTTCTTTTGTTTGTGCGCATGTGTGTGGGTTAGTGGGTGTGCCTACACATGTATGCATGTATGTATGCATGTGTGTGTATACATGCATGTGTATGTGTGTGTGTGTGTGTGTGCATATGTATATATGTATGTATGTGTGTGTTTATATTTGTATGTATTCTTCAAATTCATGCGTTTGCGTGTCTCTGTTTGTGTGTTTTTTATGTATGTGTGTGTGTGCGTGTGTGTTTGTCTACCTCTGTCTCCTTGTGTATGCATATCCAAGTGTGTGTGTGTGTGTTTTGCAACTATGTACCGTGTTTGTATGAATGCGCATCTCTATATGTGTGGACGTGTAAAAATCATCTTGAAGAACCACATAGTAAAGTTTAACTAAAGACTATACATGCAGGTTCAAGGTGCAGCCATCGGTGTCAGTGTAGCTGGAGATGTGGCCGGCCTCTTCATGACCTGGTGGGACAGAAAACTTAAGCATATGTTAGCAGAACAGTCCACAACTCTAAGTAGTCCAATGTTTTGGTTTGAAAGATAGTGGTTTAACTAGGAGACAAGATTTAACGTAAGTTAAACAAGGTTATTCCATTAAATGAATGTCAAACTTATTTAAAAGTATAATAATGCCACCAAAAAGACAAACATAAAAAAATATGAAACTCACACAAATCCATATACCATTAAACATAGTATAAAGCTGATAAATAAAACTTAAGGCATTACATGAGAAAATTTTAATGACCTTAAATAATTTCAGAGATATGTGAAACTATTTCTCTGGCGCAGCCCATGTTAATTTTTTATCATTCTTGATGCACCCAATGTAGACCAACTGAAATCATTACTCAATATTTTAGTTTAAATTAAATCAGTAACCTGACAGAATCGTTTGGACGCCAGGCAAAATGCTGAGCGGAATTTCACCCCTCACTACATCCTAAGTTCAAATTCCACCGGGATCATCTTTGCCTTTCATCCTTTCGGGGTCGATAAAATAAGTACCGGTTGAGCAATGGAGTCTATGTAATCGACTCATCCCTTTCCCTCGAGATTGCTGGCCTTGTGCCAAAATTTGAAACCAATATTTAAGTGTAAATTAGATTCAAACTATTATAAATGAGAGTAAATGAATAAATTCATTACTAACCGTATCTGAGGATTAAAAATACCAATTAAATTCAATAAAATCATTAAATTTCGTGCTCGAGTAAACCTTGAGATCATTACACAAATTTTTCCTAAATATAAAAGTACTATTATGTATTACTAACCATCTAGAGCAGAGGTTCTCAGCCATGTATTTGATCTATGATCCCTATGATTACTATATTATTCTGTTGGACCCCCTTAGCAATTTGACGTTTAAAACCTGATTTTATAGAAACTTCTTTATTCATATTTTGTTTTTCACACATTAACTTGTGTGGGGTGAACAATGTAAAAAGTCAAAGAAAGAAACCTATTTCTTGCAATACATACATCTAAAGCAAAAGATTTCCAGGGGGTCCTTAAAATACTATTGTGGATCCTCAATTTACACTTTTGTTGCATGGACCCCCAAAAATTTATAAGGACCCTCAGGGTCTACATGGATCCCACATGATCTAGAATGACTTTACCTATTTCTGTTTCAAAAGATTAAACAACCAAATCTACAATAAAATAACGATATTTGCTGCTTTAAAGTGAAATAATTGAGAAGGTATTTAAAGTTTCTGTAGGTATTTAAAGTTTCTTTTGGTGGAATATTTTAAAAAGTATCCACGGCCTTGGTTACTGAAAACTAAAAACCTATTTCTACTGACTAAAGCAATATTTTACTATTATACACACACCCTCGCATACATATACTCACTAACCTGTGAGCGCTTTTCGACCGATATCAAACGTATATGTTTCTGTGATTGCTTAGTAAATCACACCATGGAAATTCTGTTTAGCACATTATCCTCCAGTATTTGAATGGTCTTTAATTTTCTCAAATGTGAGGATACAAATAATATTTTATGGTTTTCGTGTGACTACATATACATATACATACCACAGCCTAAACAGAAATACGAAGACCTGCCATTTGTTTGGAACATACGTGAAAGACCGATGCAATGTCGGCTCATCTTGTACATTATCGATTCAAATAAACACCGTGTAATATTTTCGAGGCCATAGCGACACACATGAATACTTTTTAATATTTTTTTCTAAAATTAAGACGAGTAATAAATAAAATATAAAAAGAAATTAGCTGAACAACACAGATTTCTTCGACAATCCACTACAACCGCTAACTCACATCACAATGTTTCCTCAGTTTTCCTTTTCTATTATACTGAACTTATTGTCTGTATATACAGCTAACAGGTAGATAAATATAATATTTGAGCAAGAATGGAGAGCAAGGCGGCGAGCTGTCAGAAACGTTAGCACGCCGGGCGAAATACATAGCGGTATTTCAGCTGCCGCACATGTGTTCGTGAAGTAAGAATTGCTGTTTCGTGGTGTTAATATTGTTAACAACTGTTGTTTCTTGTTAAACTGTTGAATAACTTAACTGTTGGAGTTTTCAATTGAAAACACTTAGTGCTTGTGGTAGCACGCGTTGTTCATTCCCCCTTTGGGGGGAAGAATGTCGTCTAGCATGGAGCCTACCGTTGGAGCAGAAATACTTGTTTCTCCTGTTGAGAGGAGGAAATACATGTCCGGCGAGGAGCCAACTACAGACAAGGAAATAGGGGTTTCCCCCGCTACAAGAAGGAATAGCAGAGAGGATAATATATTTGATATTTTTGGAGATGTGTCTGAGAGCTCGTCAGAACTTTCACCAGAAGAGTTTCCGACTTTGCCAGAGAACAAAGGCATTGTGTCGAAGAGAATAATTGATGTGCCTAGCATCCAGATAGAACCAAAAAATGGAAAAAAAAAGTTTTGCGTTGGCTGCTGGGGGTGGAACCCAGATACTGTCGACGAATAAAAGCGAAATTATGAAATACAGCAAAATGATGGAAATAAATGACAACAGTGTGAAAATTGAACCTCCGCAAAAGTTATTACAGGAAGAAAAGCAAAAAACAATAATTTTCAAAACATATTGTCTACAAATTAGAAAAATTGAAAGAATGTCAGAAGAGAAAATAGAAAAGTGCTTAAAGCCAATATTGGGCGACGTAGTATTTCTGAGAAGAGGAAAAAAATTCGGAACGGTGGAAGTAAGGTTCACCAATAAAGAAATAGCACACAAGAACTCAGTGGAAACGTTGAAAACGAACGACGTGGAGTTAATACCCTATTATATGGGGATGAGGACGTCGCGAATAAAAATTACAAGGGTCCCGCCAGAGGTCGAACCTATGTGGTTGTTGGCGGCAGTCCTAATCAAAGAGGTAGAAAAAATTACTCTCCTCCAGGCTACCGCTACGGAAAACCCACGCTGGGATGGTAAAACAATTAATCTTCTCATTCAAGCGGACCCTAAAATAATTCAAACAATTCCTGAAACAATTGAGGTAGGGGAGGAGAACCTCGTGGTGTTTGTTGAGGGCCGAAAACCTCGATGTTTTTTATGTGGTCAATTAGGCCACATTCGAAGGAACTGCAAGGAAAATGAAGAAGAGGAGGAAGAGGAGAAAAAAGACAAAGAGGAAGAAGATAAAGAAGAAACAGATGAGAAAAAAACAACAAACAAAAGAAAAATACAACCAGCAACCCAGCCGAGAGCGGCGACTACTACAGAACAACGACCAAAAAAGACTGCCAGAAGAGAAAAAGAAGAAAAAGGCATAATAGCCGTATACACTAAAGATACTGAGCTCATGAGAGACATTCAACTCATAAAGACTGTAAAAAAAATTGATAACCTTTCAGAGGAATTTATCAATTACGACATATATGAAGTCTCAAATAAGACTTATAGAATTCTACAAAATAAGTACAGAAAGACTGTATCTTCATTGAGATTAGATTTTAACAAGTCGATATTTCATGGATTACCAGCTCCGATCCCGCGAGAAAAGGAAAAGGTGGAGATTCCCCCTCCACCTGATAATTCTGTGTCGGTGGTGAGACGGGATTTTGACAAATCTATTCCCAAGACCGTCCACCTCCGACCCTGGATAAAAAAAAATGTGGAGGGTCCCCCTCCACCGGACAATCCTGATTAAACAGGTAAGTGATGGCTATTCACATTGGTTGTTTAAATGTTCATGGCCTGTTGTCAAGCTGGAAGCAAGGACGCTTTCTGAATGACATCAGGTCGAGAAATTTGGATGTAATTGTTGCAACGGAAACCCGGGTGAAGGGGCCAAGAGATCTGCTCCCCCTCCTGAACGGCTACGAGAAATACGTTCTCCGAGTCGGGCGGGAGGTGGGGGTGGGTGTTGGTCCTACTAAAAAGAAACCGGGTAGCCGAGAAAAAGTTGGTTTTTTCTGACCCAGAAGGCAGGCTGGTCGTTCTCGACTTGACATTCAGTTGTGGCAAGACAATCAGGCTGGTCGCTATTTATGCACCAAACATTATTGGCCCGCAAACTGAATATTTTCGTGGCCTAGGAAAGTTCCTAGCCACGTCGCATTCACTAGTAGTGTTAGGAGACTCTAATACAATATGTGCAGCACACACAGATTGTGTTGGCTCAAACTCGAACATGAACAGAAAATGTAACACAGGCTTTCGGGATCTGCTAAGTCAATTTCAGCTAGCAGATCCATATAGGTTGGAGCACCCGAACACTCCACAGTGGACGTGGTCAAATAGTGACGGGTCTACCAGAACATATCTAGATAGGATTTTAATTAGAGAAAAAGATAAGTCCATAGTTGAGTGTCCACAGTTTTTTCTAGTCAGCTACAGTGACCACAAGATGGTTACCTGTAAACTGACGGTAGATAAGTTGCATAGACAGGGATCTGGCTACTGGAAACTCAATACGTCCCTTTTGGCGATTGAGGAGTACAGAAAGCGGATCAAGATGTTAATACAGAGGGCATTAACAGGTACCATCATTAATAACAAATGGTGGTACGCCCTAAAAAGAGCCATCAAATATGAGTCTATTAGGTTTAGCATAAGTTTAGCTAAGAAGGGACGTAAAATAGGAGATGGTCTAGTTAAGGAACTAGAAGAAGCCTGGAGGACTGGTAATACAGACCAAGCGAGGGTGAAAAGACTGGAGTTAAACCAGCATCTTGAAGCCCACCACATGGGAAGTATTACCAGAGCTAAGTTACGTGCAATGGGAAGTGAAGGAATCAAAGCCGCTGGATGGGCCCGAGTGGTGGAAGCTCGGCAAGGAAATAGTTCCTCTATTCGGTCTTTGACGAATCAAAATGGTGTCTTGATAAACGAACCCGAGAAAATGTGTGAGGTCTTTCGGGAGTACTTCGCCCAGCTGTTCGGGGGTGACGGCGGTCCTGGTGGTGGGAGAGCCCTCGAGGACTTTCTTACCGGGCTGCCGTGCCTCTCGGGGTCGGATGCGGAGTCTTGCGAAGGGCCAATCACACTTGAGGAGGTGATGGAGGCTTTGGCCGATTGTAAAGCGGGTAAGTCACCGGGACTTGATGGTCTTCCGTACGAGCTGTATAAATGTATGCCAGACTTGTTCGGGCAACTACTGACTGACGTGTACGCGAACTGGAAACGGAATGGGTTTATCCCCAGATCTGTGCGCCGGGGAGTAGTGACGTTGGTCAGAAAGGACCCGGACAAGGGGACGTTCTAGAGAATTTCAGGCCCATCACTCTGTTAAACGCAGAAGTGAAGATTTTGGCCAAGGTTCTAGCAAAAAGGTTGGCGCGTGTCGCGAATGGTATAGTCGGGGAGGCACAGACATGTGCCATCCCAGGCAGAACCATTCAGGATACCCTCCATCTTATTCGCTATACCATAGAGAGGTTTGGTAATAAATCTGGCAAAGGTGGGGCATTGGTGCATTTGGACCAGTCTAAAGCTTTTGATAGGGTTGACCATCGATACCTAGCGACTGTACTTGCGCGGTTTGGCCTGGGCCTTGGCTTCCTCAGGTGGTTTATCGCTTTGTACCACAACATTGACTCGATAGTTCGGGTGAACGGTTTCCTTTCGAAGCCGTTCTGCATCAGACGCTCGGTTCGTCAAGGATGTCCGCTTTCACCACTTTTGTATGTGATGGCTCTCGAGCCATTACTGCAAAGGTTGAGTGGCATCCCGAGAGAACCAGGACTAGAGGAGTTTGTTACGGCTTTCGCGGATGATATCACTATCAGTGTAACCACAGTGGTACGCCTACGTGAAGTAGGTAAGACTATTGAGGCTTACGAGGAGGTAGCAGGAGCAAAGATTAACCGGGAAAAGTCGGTCGGCTTGCAGCTCGGCACCTGGGTTGGCAAGTCGATGCCTTCAGACAGTGTTGTTAGGCGCTGGACGGAGGGACCGGTTAAGTTGCTGGGAGTCTGGTTTGGACCAGGCCTCCAGATAGAGAAGAACTGGACGGAGGTATTGAGCAGGGTGGCTGCAGTAGTCAAGACTTGGTCTTGGCGGTGGCTATCCCTGAAGGGAGGGCGGAAGTGGCCAATGTGTTTATCGCATCGGTCATTACCTACCGCCTGACTGTCGTGCCCTGTCCGGATTCGTGGTTGATCAGGTTGGAGAGACAGCTCTTTCGCTTTTTGTGGAAGGGCAGGTCGCCACTTGTGAAACGCTCTGTCTGCTGTCAAAAGCCTTTAAATGGAGGTTTAGGGATGCCTTGGTTAATGATGCGCAGACATGCGTTGAGGTTGAGGCACCTCTGGATTCTCCTGGATAGTGAACGGGTGTGGTCTCCGCTGGCCAGACAAATGTTCCTGAGTTCAAGAGTTTTTGCGAACAGGAAGCCTGGTGTTCTTGTAGACCGAGGTCGAGTGAGTGGCATAAAGAGTGCCGTAAGGCCCTCTTGCTGTTCCGGCGCTCGGGCAACGCCAGCGGTGGGGGTTCCACACGGATTTTATATAGTGGGTTGGTAGAGTCTGAATGCGACGATGGCCTGGGGTCGACTCTAGGTCTCGGATTTATTCAACTGGACAGCTTGTTTCATCGTACATTCGGGTTGAGAACGTTGGACAACTTCCAGAAGTCCTTAACCTGGCAATGCTACAGAGGTGCCTTGCCCGTTTGGGATAAGCTCGCAAGACATGGTAAACGTCAGTCGCCGACCTGTCCAAGATGCGGTGGGGACAAGGAAACCGTCCCTCACGCTATTGTTCAGTGTCCGGAGATAACTGAAATGTGGGCTTATGCTGAACATCTGTTGTCCGGCGAAGGAAGAGTACGGCTGTCGACTGAGTCAATTATAAAAATTGACCCACCGGGAGTTCTAACGAACGAAGGTAAGAATTGTTTTCTCACGGTTGTAGCAATAGCAAAAGAGGCTGTATGGAATACTAGGATAAAAGGAATTAAGACAGGCAACTTTATCTCTGGTGACAATTTACGATCCTTTTTTTCTTTTCATTTGAAAAGGAAACTGTGGCTGGAGAAGAGGTGTCTGTCAGAGTGTACGTTCCAAAAGAGATGGAAGTATGTTGCACGAGTGTTGTGCGTGCAAGGAACCGTGTGAATAGACGAGGAAAAAAAATAAAAAGGTATCAGCGGTAGATCGGGGCTTGTGGGATCGGAGCGTAACTTGATCATCGCTTCATTTGTATTGTTTTTGTACTGTGTATTCCATTCGATTTTTATGTATTGTATTTTATTTTTGATGTCACATTTATGTAAAATCATATCGATTCACTGATCCCATCAGTTGTACTGTCCATATCTATGTTTGGCCCCCGGTGGGCAATAAAGAAATTGGTATTTCGTCCTCCGCTACATTCTGAGTTCAAATTCCGCCGAGGTCGACTTTGCCTTTCATCCTTTCGGGGTCGATAAAATAAGTATCAGTTATGCACTGGGGGCGATATTATCGACTTAATCCGTTTGTCAATCCTTGTTTGTCTCCTCTTTGTGTAGCCCCTTGTGGTCAGTAAAGAAATAAGAATGGAAATTCTGAGGGACGATATTTTGTTTGACAGATTTGCTTGGAGAGAGACATTAGCGATATTATGAGAGATCGAACTTGCTAATAAGGGAGACAAGTCAGTCTGACGCAAGATTTAATTTTCATAACCCTCCAAATGACTTCAACAATTTTGTTGTAAGATTTTTACAAAGAATTATGATTTAGTCACAAACTCGAAGACTTGAGGCATTATTAGTTCAAGAAGAACTGTCAGTTAAAACAAAAGAAAAAAAAGAAAGAAAAACGTAAAACTTGCTTGAACCAGCGAATAGTACAATTAAGACGATGAGTAGCATACGCTAAGCTTTGACAGATTTGAACTAAAATATTTAGTTACAAAGATCTAGTTACAGCTTTGTTTTATTGTCTGTGGCTTTGGACCAAAGGGATTGTTAATTAGCAGCAATAGGAAGTAAGGTAACGACAAATCAACGCAGTTTTGGCATTTCAATTAAAAGGTTGTTTAAATTATATCTAAAAAAATGGATGAATAAATGATAAAAGAATATTGAAGTGGGAAAAGAGGAGATTGGTGGGAGAATAGTGAGGAAGAAGAATGAAAAATTATGTGAAATGCTAAAAGGTACACACACACAAACGTATATATATATATATATATATATATATATATATATATAATATATATATATATATATATATATTATATATATATTATATATATATATATTATATATATATATAAATTAAATAATAAGGGTAGAAATTGATATTAATCAACTAAAACCGGTGGCTTAGCGTATTTTAAAAAATCCGATTTAAAAATTGTGTTACATACAAAATTTAGAGGAATGACCACTAAAGGGGAAACCCTATATGCTAAACATAGACGTCATATCGCTATTACCACGAAGAATGTGTTTTCAAGAAAAATCTCAGTAAAAAAACAAAATGTAAAAATAAGCAAGACAAATGAAAATATACGAAATAAAAAACTATTACCTAGGTACCATTGATTTCACTTGTTAATATTTACGTATATGAACACGAAAATATCTGCAAGATCATCAGCATAGTCTGTCGTTTACAAAACATTATTTCCAGAACTAGATACAGAACGCTCATCCGAAATTGAGCATGTATAAAGTTCTACTATTATATATTTGGGTGTATCTTTCAAATGCTTTGACTTTGGCATTTCGCATTTCGGCTGATATTGGCATTTCGCAGAACTCCTCATCCATGGTTGAGAGGCGTGGCATGCCACTAAGATAGGAGGTGAAATCCATCACCGTCCCAGAACCACCACGCACCCATGCACTTCGGTGAAGTACCGCTGAAATTCCGCACACATCTGCTTAGACTCGGTTATCATGCACCCATCACAGATCGCCTAAGCCCGAAATGTTGCTTTGTTTCCACGCAGCGCCTCTGCATCCGGGCCCATAAAACGCTTTTGTCCCCTCCCATTTCAGTGCATACGCTTTAGTTCTAACAATGCAACCTCCGTGCTTGGCGTTGAAGAATTGATCAAGAGCCAATCTCGTCGCTAGCACGTCGGTCGCTGTGCTCTTCCTAAGCGCTTCTTCTAACGTCCTAACTTAGTCTCCCCCTCTCCTAGATTCCTCTAACGGTATTTCCTAACTAAAAACTACCGCCTCTAATCTAATAATCCTTTTCAGGGTTATCTACCATCTGCTTTTGACGATCGCACTCGCCAAATTCCGATGCGCTAACTTGGTAACCCGGTCTCTGAAAGCTTGGGAAGGACGTGTTCATCTTCCAGTATCCGGGGCCCAGTCTATGGATCCTATCTATGTCGACTGTACAAATCACAAATTTATGGTCCATATAGCCGACGACTTTGAAACATGGACAATTTATATTACTTCTATCTACAGGCCTACAAATTACTCTATCTTGATACGATCTGGAAGACCAGACGTGGTTCATTCATGTCCACATTGGCGCATTCGGAAAATCCAGTAAGTTCCTGTCATCCAACAGGAAGCGACTGAGCAGTTTTGTGAGGTTTTTACTCCTCCTCTCCTGTCAACTAACAATAAAGGGCGTGACGTCCCAAGGAAAACCTCCAAACATCTGGAGAAATCTGGCTTCCCCACCCCCTTGGGGTCATAAACAGCGACTAGACTAAAGGCATCACCTTCACTGTCGCTCAGGCCCAGGACTTACCCTCCGGGTCCAGGAAGATCGTCCGAACTTCGAGAAACAGGCCTTTCCTAAACAGCATTGCTACCGCCTCCCATTCTGGGCCGACTAAGAGATGCGTAGAACACACAGTCGTCGAAAATGTGTGCAAGATCGCGTGTGTCGGAAAGCCTGGTCTCACTGGCTGCAATCAGATCCAAACCTAGCGACCTGAGGTCATTGAGCAAGCGACCTTGCTTCCAGGGCGACCTCAGGCCGCGAACATTTATGCAGCCTATTCTGAAAATCACCATGACGGCTCGAAAGGGTTGAAGAAAAGAGAAAAAGAGCGGGGTTACATACCCTCCTGGATCTGGTAGTAGCCTGATAACCAGGGCTCTGGATCTGGTTCCTCTGGGAAACCGGCTAAAAGCCTGTTCGTGGCGCAGACGTTTGGCCTTTCTACGTCATGCTGGAAATCCCTCTGAATTTCTTTGTGTTTAGAGGTGTAGCCAAATTAGCATTAAGTGATCCGGAATGTTAAGGGTGCTGGTGTCGTAAATTGCACCTTCTGTCTGAATCTCCTTGTTACTGGCTATGGGAGCCAACAAATTTTTGTTGGCTCTCCTCATGAGCACATAATTCAATGTTTCCGTATTGATGACTGTGAACTTTGTTTTGGGGTCTACATGTGGTTGTGAGTGTTTTGGTGGATTTGGTTGGGGTAGTGGTGATTTTGGTGCTGTTGTTGTTTTTGCCGTCTATGTCCTATGTGCAGGGGGTTTCAGTGCTTTCAGTGTTAGTGTAGGTTCGTCTTCTTTATCTTTTGTCTTAAGGTTTTTTTGCTTTTGCCTTGTAGCGTTTTTTCTCATCTTCCCTACTGGATGAAGAGGAAGTAGTGTCTGTAGGATTTGCCTCGGGGAGAATGACTGTGTTTGTGGCAGTATTAGCATGTTGGTGTGATTGTATGATTGAGAAAGAGGGCAAAGAAGGCTGGTTTGACAGATACTCTGAGTGGTTTCCTCCATCCAATGGGATTCACATGTTTCGGTTGTTGTTGGAGATGAAGCTACCGTTTTATTAAAATGTCTCTGTTGTTGCTGTTGCTATTGTTGAAAGTGCAATGTAGGTTGCAGGTCTAGCCACGTACTTCCCAAATTTTGGGGGTAAGAAGCTCTCAGGTGGCTTATGGTCCCAGAGAAGTCGCATCTGGGCTTCTTGTCTTCCACGACAACAAGCAATTCCCCCTTGTTGGGTAGCTGGATAAGGTCCGAGATTTTCTCGATATTTCCTGGTTTCACATGGATTAATATTTCCAAGTTGATCCCACAGCAGTTCTCCCTGCTGCTCCTTTTTACCTCCAGGAGTGATTCTGAGCCGTGCACCACACAGGTGACAATCCATCTGACGTTTGCTCCTGGTGGCACATCATTTACACTAATTCTGGTCGTCCAATTTCAGAAGTAGGAGGATGCAGGACCCACTCCTCAGTCCATCGGCGTGGCACTGCGTTTCTTTGCGAGAGGTCCTTACTTTTAAAGAAGAACTCAATGCTGGCAAATTCCCCTCACTCCGTATATGGACCACATCTATTAAAGTTTCTCTGAGGGCCTTCTCAGCATGACTGATGGAGGCTATTTCAACTGGTCTACTTTTGCAGGATTCGCATCTGAAGTATACTGTCTTCTTTTTTGCCTCTATTATTTCGGTAGGTACGAACACTGCAGCCTTACCCCGCTCAGACTTAATGATGTCTTTCGCTTTTGAGAGTTCAGGAGTTTTGTCATCGAGTGCGATAGCAAACATTTCTCTCTTTGAGTTCACTACCTCAGCAAACCTTTTATTTTTGTTATTGTCTTTGTTGTTGTCGTCGTCGTTGCTGTTGTTATCGTTGTTGTTACTGCTGCTGCTGCTGTTCGTGGTGATGGAGTTGTGGCCACTTTCACCGTTATCGCTATTTCCCTCCACTCCGCCTTCAACTGTAGGATTATTTTTTCCGCTAAAATCCGTAGCAGTGTTAACGAAACTGCTGTCTCTGCGGTTATTGTCACTGCCACTGATGCTGCTGCCCTTGCCGCTTCTCGCGTTGTAGTAGCTACCACTACTACTACTGTAGCTGCTGCCGCTGTTAGGGTCACAGCTACCACTACTGTTGTCAATGTTGCCACTGGTGTACTTTGTACTTTTCTGCCTCCCTTTTTCCCCTCCTCTCCTGTATTGTGGCCTGTAATGGAGGGACAGGGAAGGGAAATCTTCAGCAGTCACTAGACCTGCGGGAGATATAGTTTTTTCTTAACTTTTTCAAGATGCGCCCCACTCATCTTGTTGAATTGTATATGATTAAACAACCACCGAACTTACTTGGTGGGCAGAATATAGCCCCGTAAGGGGCCAAACAAACACAGAAACCCAGTGACAAGTTCTTGGTGTTTCTATTAACAACTTGGAACAAAATATAAACCGAAAAAACGGCAGCAAACGGGTGTAAACAATTGTTTTCAAAAGAACTTACTTGGAGGGTTCAAAAACACGTCCGATGCACTCCGCAGCAAATACAATAAAGTAATAATAATAATAATAATAATAATAATAATAATAATAATAAAAATAACCCTTTTAACCAAAAGAATAAGACCTGAAATTTGGTGGGAGGGGACTAGTCGATTACATCGACCCCAATGTTTAACTGGTACTTAATTTATTGATTTGGAAAGGATGAAAGGTAAAGTCGACCACAGCGGAATTTGAACTCAGAACTAATGGCCGCTAAGCATTTTGCCTAGAGTGCTAAGGATTCTGCCAGCTCGTAGCCTTAATAATAATAATAATAATAATAATAATAATAATCCTTCCTATCATAGGCACAAGACCTGAAATTTGGAGGTAGAGGTTAAATCGATTATATCAACCCCGAAAGGAAGTAAGGCAAAGTTGACTTCGGCGGAATTTGAACCCAGAACGTGTAGACAGACGAAATACCGCTAGGCATTTCGCCCGGCATGCTAACGACTCTGCCAGCTCACCGACTTATAATAATAATAACCCCTTCTACTAAAGGCACAAAGCCTGAAATTTTGAGGAGGGGACTAATCGATTACATCGACTCCGGTATTTCACTGGTACTTAATTTTTCGACCCAGAAAGGATGAAAAGTAAAGTCGACGTCGGCGGAATTTGAACTTAGAACGTCGTGACGGGCGAATTACCGCTCAGCATTTCGTCCGGCGCGCTAACGATTCTGTCAGTTCACCGCCATAATAATAATAATAATAATAATAATAATAATAATCTTTTCATTTAAAGGTACAAGGCCTGAAATGTGTGGGAGAGGCCTGAAATGTGTGGGTTGATTGCATCAACCGCAGTGAATCACTGGTACTCAAAGGATGAAATTCAAAGTTGAACTTATCGGTATTTGGACTCAGAACAAATTTGAACTCAGAACAAAAGGCCGCCAAGCACTTTGCCCGGTGTGCTAACGATTTTGCCAGTTCGCCGCCTTAATAATAATAATAATAATAATAATAATAATAATAATAATAATAATAGATGGATGGTTTGGTGGATGGATGTATCTATGAATGCCTGTGTGCATATTCATGTGTATGTACATTTGCATTTATATACATAATAGTTCTCTGCTTTATTCTGTATGTGATTCCATGTGCACTGAGTTTTATTTGAATGTGTAAGCACGAGTATACGTTTTTCCCGCATATGAAAAATGCTTCTGCTTTGATACGTGTTTGTTACACTAATTTTATATGTATATATGCATGCACCTGTGACGGGTATTTCTGTTATGTGTTATTTTTCCTGTATGTGTGTGCTTTGTATTGGTGAAAAATGTAAAAATATTGAGGAAAGAAGGAGAAAAAAATGAAGTAAAAAGGAAGAAAGAAAGGAAGGAAAAAAGATAGAAATGAAAGATGAACTTATTTTACCTGACTCCATTAGATTTCTCATCCATTAGATTTTGTACATAGCAGAGAGATAGACGGAGAGGTTAGATCATCAATTTTCTTCCTTTCCTCCAACAGGCAGACGCCAGGCGACATTTTGATAATTTGCTGACTTTTACAAAAAAAATTAATGGTAATAAATTAATAAAAAGCCGGAAAGAAAAATAAATATATAATAAGGAAATGAGGAAGAAGAAAGCCCAAAATAAATCGAAACAAAAATAAAACAGTTACAAAATAAAATATACGATATTAAAAATAGATAAAAAAAGATATTTACGCATAAAAATAAAACAGCAAAAACAAAGATATATAATATAAACTATATAATATAAATATGTATTAAAAGAAAAATAATAAAAAAGGGAATGGTCAAGGCAAAAATAAATAAAAAAAATTGTAACAAGAAAATAATATCCTCCTTAACAACAACAACAGCAGCAATAGTAGCAACAGTAACAATAACAACAACACAAATATAGTGCAAACAAGCTATAAGAAAACGACTGCCGAAGCACGTTTGCTGATTATAGCTAATTTCATTATTCTTGTTATCTCATTGATTACTCTTGATTGAACGACAAAATGAAGCGAATAAAGAAAGAAAAAATGTAAAAATACAAAGTCGTTGAATGCGCAATCCTAGTCAGCAAGATGCTGATATGCTGGCCTAATCAACAGGGTGAATATTGGTCGACCAATGCTAATGTGTGCAGTCTAGTAACAAGCAAACGGTATACATCAAACCCACCTCCATATTTGACCTGAAAAGTCAGTCTATGAAAAATACGTACGAGGCTCTGCTTAAATCAAAGTATCGATAATTCTGTCGGGACTAATGTGGATATCATTTTTTATCCGAGAGGAAGAGAAAAAAAATATATTTGGCAGACGTATGATCAAAGACATTCCAACCATGACCATTTAGTTTCACTAATATTCTTTTATCCTTCTGGTTTCTTCGGCGTGATTTGGCTGCTATTTCTAGAAGGTTAATAGACTGTATAGAGGATAGTCTGTCGATGATTAAAACCGTTCAAGCAGTGATCATCGCATCTTTTTAATTAAACGTTGTGTATCGTCTGATTGTCTGACTGACAAAAATCAAAGCAGAAATATATTAAAGAAAAATGGTGAGGAAAACCACTCCATGGTCAATATTCTACAAGATTTGACAGGGAGAAAGTAAGATAGTGTGATGCCAATTTTGGTACATAAGCTCTGAAATAATGATTTCAAATTTTGGCACAAGGCCAGCAACTTTGTGGCTGGGGTTATAAGTCGATTACATCGACCCCAGTGCTCAGCTGGTACTTATTTTATCGACCCCAAAACGATGAAAGACATAGACGACCTCGGCGGAATTGGAACTCAAGACGTAAGAAATTCCGTTAAACATTTTGTCCGGCGTTGCTAACATTATTACCAGATCACCGCCCTTTGAAAGCTCTGAAATAATAGCAAAAACATATCTGCACAAGACCAATGTCTTGCTACAAATGTTTTATATATATTTAATTGAAGAGCCATGCTGTGAGCAAACAGATCCCTTGGCACGCCGGGCAAATGCTTGGTGACATTTCGCCAGTCTGTACGTTCTGAGTTCAATCTCCACTAAAGTCGACTTTTCTTCCATCCTTTCAGTGTTGATAAAACAAGTACCAGCAGGGTACTGGGGTCGATGCAGTTGACTTGCTCCCTTTCTCAAAATTGCTGGCCTTATGCCAAAAATTGAAACTAATATTTTATTCATTTAATTCATGGCGTTTTCAGGTACTCCTATTAAGCATGATGACACTAATGTTCCTTTTGAACCTCCAAATTCAATACCAGCAGGGAAAATATGAGCAAGGAGAGAACTGCACACGACTGACGTTCTGTGAAAGAAGTAATTGATATAGTAATTAGTGCGGAGCCTATAAGTTGGGACAAAAGAGTGATGAGCATTGGAAAGACGAGTGGAATAGGAATGCTTTGCGTATAGATGATACAAGCACAGCCACCTTAATGGCGGAAAGGTAATTATAGCAGACTTAGAAAAGACAGAGCTGTGTATCAGAGACTGTAGCGTATCGGTGTGTGATTTTACGCGAAGTGAAAAGAATGGTAACATTAAATGCAAACTACATAGCTGGGACCAAGAAAATATTGGCCACATCACTATTGACTGACCAGTCCTTGCAGAATCCGAGAATATTCAGAGACACGATTGGGTTTTTAGCTAGACTAGACAAAGCCCACAATTCATACATACTCTATAGAAATTCTACCCAATAATATAGCACTAGATATAATCTTCAGTAGTGTCGTACAAACTTTTCACAAAATTCAAGAAAACGTTAGCGATACCAAATTTATATTTACATCTAATTACGCTCTTATATATCACATTATGTGGCGAGCTGGCCAAATAGGTTAGCACACCGGGCAAAATGCTTAACATTTCATCCAGCTTTGTGTCCTGAGTTCAAATTCCGCTGAGGTCAACGTTACCTCTCATCATTTCGGGGTCAATGGAATAAGTATCAGTCGAGCATTGAGGTTGATGTAATAAACTAGCCCGCTTCCAACAAATTTCAGACCTTTACCTTTTGTAGAAAAAGTTACGCAAATGTAGAAAACGAAGAATAAAAACTTACATTTAACTGACTTAAATTATCTTATGTGAAAAGAAGAATGTGACTTTGTTAGTATTATGAAGCTTGCAATGGACCAACAAAGTTTTGGTAGGGTCTACTGGTAGACTACCAGGGTAACGTCGAGAATCCTTCTATAATGTCGTTGCCAAACAATATAACACAAAACATACTCTTTACAATCAACTCTCAATAATAACACATTCTCTACAAAACAACCATTAAACAATGTATTACAAACCACAGAAAACATATCGCTCACAATCAGTACCTACCATATCTGGATACATCTCAGTCAACAACGACTCCCTACTTGAATGGCCGATCATACCACAAAACTTGATTTGGCCGAAAATATCTAAGTTATCGAAGTTATAATAACACAGCACTTACATAACCGATATCAGATGGTATACTATCAACAACTCATACAATTCTGTATGAGTGTTACCAACTAATACAATAGAATACAAACGGTACAATTTCTTAATCATCGTTCGACGCTAAAACACGTCACATCAGTCACATAGTTCTTATGAAATACAAACACCTCTAAATACTTTAACGCAATGGTTCTCAACGATTTTTTGCTTATGGACCCCTTGATTCTTGTTTTCCTCAACTTGACCTCTATAGCGATTCGATGTATATATCAAAAAAAATCCTATTGAATTTTTGTAATTAAATATTATTTGAAATTGTATAAAAAGACTAAAATATTTTGTGTATTGTAGAAGTATAACTAATTTATTGCACATAAACCTTAACAGCAAAATCTTATGTGGACCCCAGTTAAGAACCACTTGTTTAACAGGAAAACTTAAACAAATATATGTTTATCGCCAGCTGGTTATAGATGACATCTGCACCCGATATATATATTGCAAGCATGGGAGCGAACCCCTACCATTCTCTACAGACGACAGAAGATTTTCTAACTAGAGACTTTGCTTAAACAAATAGAAATATCTAGAAAAAGAAAAAGCGGTTCTGTAGATTGAAAACAGAAAAAAATTCTCTAATAATAGTTGCCTTACAAATTTTTTTTTAAATGCACCGGTAAATACAAAGCAAAAATTACCTGAGCTACACATATATACAAAATAGAGAAAATAACATTACTAGGCACTGTACACGTGTTGCATAGAGTATTTTCAATACAGCAGAATTCAGAACGACTGAAAAAAATACTGCACGTACCCAAGGCACACAGAGATGCACTCGATAGTGCTGTGAAAGCATGCAATTAAAAAATACTGCTGAAAAATAATATTAATGATCCGGAATTGGTCAATTAGTTCTTAATTATTTGGCCGTCTCATTCAATTGATTATAGAGTTATTTTTTGTTCAATCATCAAAAAATCCTACAAAGAAAAAATACATAAATGTATATTTGATAAAAAGAAATAATAAAGCATAAATAAATGCTTTGGATACTTAAGAGTTGGCGGAAGGGTGACAGAGAAAACGGAATGCTTTAGTTGAATAGAAAAGGTTTCTGGGAGGAATGTGGCTAGTCAGTGAGTTGGGGGGAAAGTTTGCAAATGGAAAGAAACAGGTTAGAATCATTAGAAACAGCACGCAAAAGAGAAAGGAAATAAAGTGTAGATTGAAGGAAATAAGTTATTTTCTCTATTTTGTATGTACTTGTAGCTCAGGTAATTTTTGTTTTGTATTTACCAGTTTTACTGGTAGTTCTGTTTAATGTTTGATGTGATTGGGTTAATGTTTATCTCATTGTACCATACAGAAAACATAGAAATAAAATAGATAGTAAGAGGATGAAGAGAGAGAAGAGGACATAGAAGGAATTGAAGGCGATAGAAATGTTTACAAACAAGGAAGATGTGTGCGTGCGTGTATATGTGTGTGAGAGAGAGAGAGAGAAAGCGGGGTGAGGGGATTGTGTATGAAAATAAGAATAATATCGAACGGAATGATGACTGGAAATATAGGATGGATATAATGTATAGGGTCATTCAGAAGGGATTTCCCTTGCTTTGTCATAGGTTTTGAACAGAGCCCTTCCTATCTAGATTAACAAGGAAATTAAACATTGTTAACAGAATGACGAATAGAATAAGGAAGATCGTGCCTACAATAAAGTATTGAATAATAGATAAGGATAAGAAATAGAATGAATGAGTCAATATAATTCTGGGTAAAATAACGTAACTACTTCAATAAATATATGAGAAAGGTTATACAAGAAGGATTTGGAGTTATAGAATTAATGGAATTAGATTCTAGCTGTATTCTATTTTTTCCCTAATCTTTTATAAGTTTCATTCAATGAAATAAGGTCCTGCTGGGACATCGCCTTCAGAGAGTTTTGCCGATTGTAGCAACTTAAATACTTTTTTTTAAAGGGATATAATCGAGGTGAATCTGAATACGACACTGTGTTTTGGTCGTCGCTGTGCCATTTCCGCTACCACTGAGAGCATTAACAATGGAAAAGGAAAGAAACACTGACATTAACAAGGTAAGACTCCATGTATAATGTAGACCTACATGTTTCATCTGAAGATATATTTTCTAAATGAAAAAACAAGAATAGTGGACTTCATTGGTTTCATGAAACTTGCTGTGGATCAACAAAGCTTAAATAAGGATTATTGCTAGATAACTTAGGTGACGTCATGAATTGCAGCTCAACAAAATTGTTATCAATCAATATCACACTACATACTCTTTACAATCAGCTCACAATGACCACCAAATAACATAATACAACCCACACAACAAAATCTCCACACAATCATCACCCAATCAACACCATCATCACCCAATCAACACCACACAGGTGGTGAGTTGGCAGAATCGCTAAGCACTCCGAGAAAAACGCTCAGCGACTTTTCGTCCGTCTTTCTGAGTTCAAATTCAGCCGAGGTCAACTTTGCTTTTCATACTTTCGGGGTCGATAAGATAAGTAACAGTTGACTAGTGGGGTCGATGTAATCGACTTACCTCTCCCCCAAAATATGAAACTAATATAATAACATCCCATGTAGTCGTACTTAATATCTGATCGTATTACACCAACATTCCACACAATTCACATTTTCTACGTCTGTCATCAACATCAGCGCTTCTTAAACTATGGGTCGCGAAAATTAAATTCAAATACTTAAATTTCAGTTTATATCTTATTTCACAAATTTCAGTTTATATGTTATTTCTGAAATTTTATTGCATGTTCTTTTGTCATTTAGCACCAAATACCTATGTGAAACGACTTTTTCAGCTTTAACACTTATTAAAGCCAAATATCGTTCAATGCTGAAAAACTTAGAAGATGCTTGACGTCCAGCAGTGTCATGTATTAAACCAAGGTTTAATTTGTCATGCAGCAAAAAGCAAGCACATCCGTCACATTTATTTTTAATTTTGTTTGTTTTATTTTTTATTTTTGTACTTGAAACATTTCTTTGGTTTATTTTTGTACTTGAAACAAATCCTAGAACTACTTTTGGATCTTTTCGGTTTGAACGGCAGTTTTTTAAAATAATTTCCACGTAACTAAAAAAATTAAAACTTCGTATACGGGTAGAATGTGTTTATAAAACATCTTTTTCTCTTGGCTTTATTGAGAAAATTCTATCGTTTGTAAGATATTTGTTGTTTTTTTCCTTCAATTTCTGCAATTTCAACCAATCAATGACGTCTATTGAGGTGAAAACATTCTGTGCCGTATGAATATGTCCCTCGTTTAAGAAACAGATTGCGTTTATTTACATTTCTGAAGAAAAAAAGATACCTTTCCCCACACCCCTAACCCTAAAACAGATTGAAATGCAATAGATCGATACTAGGGTCATAATTATGGGTGACAATTTCATATGACACCGCTAGAAAAAACTGCCGTTCAAACCGAAAAGATCCATTACTTTTTTTATATGTATATTGTTCAGCAAAAAAAAAAAAATGTTTTATGTATTGTATGTTTTATTTCATATTTAATACCTGGAGTCGTGATAAAAATCAGGTCATGAATGAAAAAAGTTTTAAGAAACGCTGATCTACATGGTCACGGAAGGAAGGCTTTTTATCCTATATCTGCTCGATCAAAGTAGACCTGTACCTAAACAATAGCAAAAGCAGAATTCTTTTACTTACACAAATGTGAAAGATTTTTACGAATTTTTGCTATATCTTAATATATGTAAAAGAGAAGGAAGATGGTGAGCCTGCCGAATCTTTAGTGCACCGGGAAAATGCATAGCGGCATTTCTTTCGACTTTACGTTCTAAATCCGAATGCTGCCGGGATAGACATTGTGATTCATCTCTTTGTGGGGTCGATAAAATAAGTACCAATTCTTCTCTGGTGGGGTCGATGTAAGTGACTTATCTCATCCCCAGAAATTGCTGGCCTTGTGCCAAATTTGAAATCAATGTATGTAAAAGAGAATGCAAGTGTACATGTTCCAGTTGAAGGCACCACCATGTACTTGAAACCCTGCAAAAGGGGTACATCTGACATGAAAGTCTTAGGGTATGTAACTTTTCCTGATAGATTTCTATAAAGCTAGGCAAGGCTAGGTACCGCTGCTAATTTTAAATAAATATGATACGTTTGTGCGTAAAGAAGGAGAAATATATAGTCAAGCAGAAACACTAACAAAAATAATATTAAAAAATAATGATAAATAATCGACCAGTTCTTTTGATTGTTAAATGAAAACAAAAATGCATAGAGATTTCACGGATATATAATTTTATATACACAAAGATAACTCGAGATATATTAAGATAGGATCATTGAACTACTTTTCAGTTTTAGCAAATTTATAGGTGGTGAGCTGGGAAAATTGTTGAAACGTTCGGAAAAATGTATAATGCTATTTTCTCCAGCTCCTTACATTCAGAGTTCAAATTTGCTGGTTTCATACCGAGATTAGAAACAATCTTAGTTCACTGATCGGTAAAATTATTACAGTATCACCCTGGAAATATTTAGTGTCGGTAAGACAATGGGCTGGTAGAACGCTTAACATTTCGTCCGACTTCACGTTCCAAGTTCAAATTCCGGTGAGGTTTACGTTGCCTTTCCTTCTTTCAGAGTCGACAGAATAGGTACCACTTGAGGACTGAGGTTGCTGGGGGGGGGGGGTAATTAACTTAGTCCTTTCTCTGAAATTGCTGACCTTATGCCAAAATTTGAAACCAATATTTAGTTAGAGTTATTTACAGTCTAAGTTTAAATCCTAGGGTCAAATAAATATCATTAAAGATATTTGAGTTATTTACATTCCATGCCTCCACCAGAAGTTTTGTCTTTCTGCCTGTGTTGGAGAGCAACTGTGCTAAGTTATTAAACTACGGTCAATAGATTCTCAAATCATCAACCGAAATATCTTGTATAAATTAGTTAATAGCTTTTTACATTCTAAGTTCAAATTTTGCCAAGGCGAACTTTAATTTTTCTAGGTCCAATAGAATCAACTATTACTGTTAAGTTTTATCTCGTTGATTATACACTTTCTACAAATTTGAATCATTGAGTCTATATCAGAAATCAATAACAGCACAATTAATTTGTTTCCAGATTGCCCTCAGATTCACTAAGAACAAGTAAATATTTTTTAATGTTCAGTGGTTTGGAATGAGACTAAGAAAAAAATTGACTACAAAATAAACCAAGCTTGAATATTGATAAATTTGTCAGGTTCTTTACGTGTAAAATATTGATTCTAAACTTTGGCACAATGCCAGCAATTTCGGGAGAGACACTAAGTCAATTACTCAATCTCAGTACTCAAATGGTACTTATTTTATCGACCCCGAAAGGATGAAAGGCAAAGACAACCACGGCGGAATTTGATCTCGGCATTTCACCCGGATTTTTCCAGTTCCCGTATAATATTTAGGGAAAGATGCTAAAAACACAACTTTTATGAATAAAGAGTAAACAAAAATCTTTTAACATGGCAAAACTGGTGATGATTCAACAAGAAGGTGGTGAATTAGCAGCTGTTATAGCGTCTTACACTATTTTATCCGGCTCTCTACGTTCCTCAGTTCCAATCCTGCCTAAGCTAGCTTTACATTTCATCACTTTTGGTCGATAAATACTTTGAAGTTACAGGAATCATTTTCTCATTTTCACACCTTAATCTTGAATTGAAAAGTAGCAGTGGAGACTTGTGGCGTTCTCGGCCCCCCGTACTATGTCCCCGCTCACTGTTGTCGGGGCGGAGATTGTTATCCGCAAGTGCTAGCCCCGTGAGTCAGAGTGGCTGTTCCAGTACATCTCCCTCGTCATCCCCTGGGACTATGCCTTTTCCATTGTGTCTGCTGCGACCATGAAGCGGATTGAATTACAGGGAATCGAGAGACTGCAAGAAGTTCGTAACTTACTACACGAACACTAAAAGTAAGCATTAATGACTTGTAGGTACACTACATTTCGTTATGCAACCACAATATGCTACAAAGTATATTAAACACTTTTATAAGCTAATATGTTCTACTGTGTTAGCAGTGCTATTAAATCACTTGCTAATGTTATCTTTACTTAACAAAAGATTCAGTAGTACTGCTAACACAGTAGAACACAGCAATTGTTTATAAGAGCGTTTGATATATTTCGTAGTATATTAAGGTAGCAGTATAGATAACCTTAAAAATTATAAAATTAAGGAAATATATTCCAATTTGAAATTGGGAAGCAAACTGTAAACTAGTATTGAAACCGTTCATAAGGCGGCGAGCTGGTAGAAACGTTAGCACACCGGGCGAAATGCTTTGCGGTATTTCGTCGGTCGTTACGTTCTGAGTTTAAATTCTGCCGAGGTCGACTTTGCCTTTCATCCTTTCGGGGTCGATAAATTAAGTACCAGTTACGCACTGGGGTTGATGTAATCGACTTAATCCGCTTGTCTGTTCTTGTTTGTCCCCTCTGTGTTTAGCCCCTTGTGGGTAGTAAAGAAATAAGTATTGAAATCGTTGTTTCTTTCTTTATTGCCCACAAGAGGCCCACACAGAAGGGACAACATAAAATAAAATTAAACGTATAATAAGATGAATGATAACATGAAAATGATAATGAAAATGTGCTGCTTGCACCACCTCAAGCAGCATCACTTCCTTGGTAATCCTTTTACTACATATACAACACATTCCTCTAATAGTTGTTCATACCCTATGCTGTCTGGTATCCTTTTAGCGTCTGTATTGATTTTCCAGAACTTATAACCTTTTTTTCTATTTCCTCACTTCTTCTATCTGCTTTTCTGAAACTAGCACACACATGTGCCACCCTATTGTGTTCGTATATCCTTTTGTATCGACAAATTTTGCCGTCTTCCAATCTGTTACTTTCCGAATTAGTTCCTTATTCTCTTTGTTCGTCAATATACAAACGTAATTTACTTCGCGGGGAGGGGAATTCTTTGTACTTTGTTGTAATTGCATTTCTTTTTGGATTGAGTAGGGGGGATGTATGTGGGTTCGGTGTTTGTGGGGAGAGGGTGGGTCTGAGATTGTATGGGTGGGGTGGGTAAGGTTTGGGGTTCCAAATCACTCTGTCCTTTCTTCCTCTTTTTCCTTCTTTCTTCTGAAATTATCCATGCTTCCTCTCTTTCCTTTTCCTCTTCTTGCTTCTTTTCCGGCCTCACGTCCATCCTTTCTGAAGTCTGCTTCTGCAGAAGACAGTGTGCTTTAATGTGGCTTTCTTGGCCACATTTAAAACACTGAGGAGTCCTGCCCTCCACCCACACTTTCAACACTACACCTCCGACTGATACCGCTTCCACCAAACAATCCAGTGCTTCCACCGCGGCCTGCACAACCAGATCCACTGCTTAGAGCTTCCAAATCAAGCCCACCGCCCATGTGACCTGGAGGATGGCCACTTTCTCCCCACCTCCCAGAAGAACAGCCGATGCGACCCAAGCCACATCTACCTCCGGTGGTACTCCCTCTACCCCAATCATGGAAGTCCCTCTTCCAAACAAGTGGGTAGAAGGACTATCTTGCCCGATTTTACCGTGTCCATAGCGAGCTCCCCTGCCCTAACCTCCGTCCTGAAATGGACTACAATAGCTCCGAATTCACCTCCTCCGGTCAGTTACGCTATGTCCCACCAGACCGAGCACAACGCCCTTTCCATAATTTCAGCTTCTACATGTTCCACCTTCCCCTCCTCCACCGAGTACACCCTGTATACCACAGTCTTCCAGTCCACTATCTTCTGTGGCGGTGACAGCTCAACGTCACTACCCACTCCACATACCACCTCCTCACATCCTTCAACATTTGAAAGGACTACCTCCCCTTTGCCCACCTCTGTAGAACTTCCCCTCCCCAGGCACCTATCTATCCCATCGACAGCGAGTACCAGCTCCTCCTCCGAAGACGACAACTCGGAACCACCAAGGTCCGATCAAAACATCCTTTTTGCCATGGCTATCTTTCGAAAAAATCGAGAGAAAGCACAAGAAAACCGCTGCAAAGCAGCACAAAACAACCAACAATTCAAACAGCAGCAACTCCAAACAACAATCAAACCTCAGCCCACCAGAATGCTCGACGAAATTTGTAAACTAGTATTGAAACCGTTATTGCATGTATGGAGAGACACGGCGTTTTTATTATGAGTGGGCTGCAATATGTAAATGAAGTAATAAATTATTGACATTCGAGAATCTCATGGTAATTGTTAATCTGTGATTGTTTCTTTAATATGTAAATTAATGACTTTGCTGTCGAAAATCTTATTATTATATTTCATATTAAATATCATATTATTTAAATTCTATGATATCATTGATTAAGAAAAATTTATTGTTTGAGGCAAGTTCATTAATTGTGGACATTATAATGAGAGAAATTCATACATTTCAAACTTGTTTTTTTTTATCACTGCATACACATAGATTTTCCATATGAGCACATTTGATTACATCAGTAGGATACAATCAAAATATTTTGAAGCACTCATTCTCAGGACAAAAATATAATATATTATCCTTAATACAGCTGCAACAAAAGCTATATTGCAACCACTCAAGGCGGCGAGCTGGCAGAAACGTTAGCACGTCGGGCGAAATACTTAGCAGTATTTCGTCTGCAGTTACGTTGTGAGTTCTTGTTTGTCCCCTCTATGTTTAGCCCCTTGTGGGTAATAAAGAAATAAGAAACGTTAGCACGCCGGGTGAAATGCGTGGCCGTATTTCGTCTGCCGTTACGTTCTGAGTTCAAATTCTGCCGAGGTCAACTTTGCCTTTCATCTTTTCGGGGTCGATAAATTAAGTACCAGTTGCGCACTGGGGTCGATGTAATTGACTTAATCCGTTTGTCTGTCCTTGTTTGTCCTCTCTGTGTTTAACCCCTTGTGGGTAGTAAAGAAATATATATTGCAACCACTCACAGATACATACATACAACATTACTATCAAGTAGATGGCCGGTTTAAATTTGCTCTAAATTAAAAAAAGAAAGAGAACACATACATATCATCGTAATGCTTGACTGCAATATACCTTACAACCGTTCTATAGTATATAACCTAATCGTTAAACCCATCTTAAATTATCAGATTTTCCGAGCTCAATAAACTACCGTGTAAATGGCTCAGTATTTTACTGAATTGTGTACTCCTAACGTACTTCTCAAGCGAAATAAACTAAACACGCTCTGACAAGACTGGACATTTCGTTTGTAGGTACATTCCATGACCTTTTTAGCATTTCTGTCTACTTAATCTTACTGACAAGGTATAGCTAGAATATAGAGTTACCCATGAAGCAACCTAGTGAGATTGAACTTTGAATTGCGTGATTTACAAGAGAACCTTACCATTCAGACACATAAAATATCAGATTGGCATCCCATGAACAATAATCAGAAGAGAGGGCGGCAGGTAATTATTCGATGTCAGGGTGCAGTTTAAAATGGCAGTTATTAATGTTGTTCATTTGTTTCTAAGTCACAATAAGTTTGCTGCGTATCTTTAATGGCTGTTGTCACACAAAAGGTAACAAATCGATTATCAATGCAGTCGAAAGAAAGGGGTTGATTAGAAATTCGAATGAATGGAATACAAATCTGAGATAGTACCAAAGGCACCCATTCTGATAGTACCTAAGACAACCGCGGAATACAATAATAACACCATACATTTACATTGCTAATACTTCCGCGTGTAAATACATTAATAACTCTGGCCTGGACGAATAAATTCAGTCTAAACAAGACTACACAATAAAAGCATTAACATCTATTATATAGAAGCGGACTTTCGCCAATAAACATATTGGCCATGCTAACACTGAAGTGTAAATTCTAAAACAATGTATCACATTTTATCAAGATATTTTACACCGTCTCCCACCAAATATACTTGGAAATACAGTAACGTATCAAAGCTAATCTCCATATGCGGCTACTCAACTTTAATTCATTAAAGTAAAAGTTCAGATTTGATGCAACTCGATGTTATCTTGAATACGGACATAATTACATCCTAGAGCCATGTTATTAATATTATTGATAATATTATTAGCATATTAGTAATTTCAATAATATATTAGCAATATTAACAATGCTCTATAAATGTCACTTCCTATTTTAGCACAAGGCTAGTAGTTTTAGTGGAAGAGATAAGCCGATTACTTCGACTCCAGTACTTAAGTGATAAATTATTTTATTAACCCCGAAAAGAGGAAACTCAAAGTTACTCTCAGCTGGATTTGCGCTCAGAACATTAGGATACTCTGTAAGGCATTTGCACATAACATTTAAAAAATTCAAACACTTTTGTGGATGCTTTTTTGCTTTTTACATCAATAAAGGGACTAACGAAGTATTTTACAAATAAATGTTAAAGTTTAAAATAATTTCGAATGAAGGCACAAAGCAAGACGTTTAAAAATGAAGAAACAGCTTGTTAATCGAACCAAGTTTTTCACTGGTACTGAAATACTTGGTTCGAAATACTTACATACCAGCCACATGGCTTCAGCTTCAGTGACACCATGGGCAAGTATCTTCTACTATAATTCGACCAAAGCCTTGTGAGTGGACTTGGTAGGTGGAAGCTGAAAGAAGCCTGTCGTATGTATATATATATATATATATATATATATATGATATTTGTGTGTCTGTCTTTGTCCCCCGATGGTGGTGTGTTTACGTCCCCATAAACTAGCGGTTCGGCAAAAGATACCGGTAGAATAACTACTAGGCTTATAAAGAATAAGTCCTGTGGTCGGTTTGTTCGACTAAATGCTGTGCTCCAGCCTGGCTGCAATCAAATGACTGAAACAAATGAAAGAATAAAAACCAGAATATCAATCCAAAGAAGGAGCTAATACATTATCGCTCAGCCTGCAAGAAACAATATTCAAACCTTTTAATATTATCCGCTATCGTCTCAAAAAATATCCCATTAAAATAATATATAGATCTGTGCCTGTAAAAAGACAGGATGGTCACAACTGGAGTGCTTTTGACCAAAGGTTTGTTCGGTTCGTTTTTACTATGTTTACTATGTTTAACATGCATATTGAGTATAAAAACCAGCGATCCAGAATGTCACATTGTAGGGCATAATAATACGTCTCTCTTTGCGAAGATTCAATATTGCGTATCGATACAGAAATTATTTTTCTATCGTCTTAGAATCTCATGAACAATGTAAAAAGATGTGATGATGTCAAAAAGTCATCTCCAAACTAATGAATATTCCATACAGAGTTATGTATCAATTTTGACTTCATGTATAATAACATAATATATTTAAATACACGAAAAGATTGTTTTGGCGTTCAGGAGATGCACGGTCTTTCGTATATAACGATTTCACATCACTTTACGAAAGATTGACAGCAGTGATATGCATAACATTTGGGCAGGTTTAGTTATATCATTCTCCGCCTGTAGAATAATAACTACAACCAGTATACGTAGGCGAAGAAAGATTCATTGAGACAGGTTGATTAGTTACATTAGATTTATGGCTAAGAAATTATGCGTATGGTAATGTTATTTAAACCAGAAGATTAAATTGAGTTTCATATAAGTGGAATGGCCACAACCAAGAAACTGATAAGACGTCTTAGATTTCGAAACTATAAAAGAGATTCACCTGTACAAGGAAAGTCATATTAACTTCACTAATAAACTCCAAAAACAGATGACATCGATCATACCATTGAATTGTCGTTAACTTTATCAAGAGATAGTAATGTATTTATTAATGAAATATATTAATGTGGTGTAATGCACTAGATTAATAGCTTGCATTACTGAACATATCGATTTCTTAGGCAGAACAAGGATACATATGTAACTAACGAACAGAAGTGTCTTGGTTTCATTCAGGATTCGAAACAATCATTAACTCAATTTTCCAGAAGCCCCCATTTTATGAATGTATGTGTATATATATATATATATATATATATATATATATATATAGGGAGAGTTTACGAAAAAAACAAAAGACGAAGACAGGTGGTGTACAAAACAAACAGATGTATTAGTATAACGCTCAGGAATAGAAAAAGTCTTTTACGTTTCGAGCCTAAGCTCTGCTACAGAAAGGGACACAGAAAAAACAAAGAGAGAAAAAATGTGTGTAGTGGCTAACGATGTAGGACGTGGTAAGAAACTTGCTTCCCAAACACATGGTTCCGAGTTCAGTCCCACTGCGTGCCACCTTGGACAGTGTTTACCACTATAGCCTCGGGACGACCAAAGTATTGTGAGTGGATTTGGTAGACGAAAACTGAAAGAAGCCCGCCGTATGCATACATACTGACATATACACATATATACATACATATGTATTTATATGCTTGTGTGTATGTGTGTCTTTCCGTCTGTCTTTATTCCCCCCCCCTCACCGCTTGACAACCTGTGTTGGTGTCTTCACATCCCCATAACTTTGCGTTTCGGCAAAAGAAAACCGATAAAAGAAGTACTAGGCTTAAAGAAAGCTATGTCCTGGGGTTGATTTGTTCGATTAAAACCATTCAAGGCAGTGCCCCAGCATGGCCGCAGTCAAATGACTGAAACAAGTAAGAGAGTAAAAGAATGTGTGTGTGTATATATTTATGTATACACACACACACACACACACACACACACATATATATATATATATATCGTAAATGTTTACTTGCCAACCATATGGTTCGGAGTTTAGTCCCACTGTGTGACATCTTGAGCAAGTATCTTTTTCTATAGCCATGGCCTAGCAAATCCTTATGAGTGGGTTTGATAGAACAGAAACTGAAAGAAGCCCGTCGTATACATGTATATATATATGTTGTCTTTGTATTTGTCGCCACCCACCACCGCTTGACAACTGGTGTTGGTATGTTTACGTCCCTGTAAACATAAAGAGATAGATGGAATGTGTAACAGGCTTAAAAATTCGTAGGGGCTGATTCGTTCGACTAAAATCTTTCAAGGCGGTGCCCCAGCATGGCTGCAGTCTAATTAATTGAGACATAAAATATAAAAGATATATATTTATGCATTTAGAATTATCTCCCCTCCGCTATAACTCTCTGACCCGTAAATATATTTCTAAGTAAATACTTGTTTATTACGAATTATTTATCCACAAGTTTTTTCTAATGGTAGTATGTATTTTTCTCTACCAAAATTTTAAGCTTTTTACATTGCTTACAACCCATAACTGTTAATATACTAAATTAATTTTTATATATAGCTATTATATCCCGCTAGACACTTACTATTATTATATTATTTTCTTTGTATTCAAATATATATTCGTGTAGGTGTATATTGTTTTTATGTAAGAAAGCATGCATTTACGTATGTCAGTTACGTGTGTTGATCTTTTCTTTACACTTTTTTTGCCTCAGATTTTCTTACTTATATTTAAAAATATCCGTTGGCCAAAACAGTTATGATTTATTATAGAGATAGACTCGAAACTACATTAACATGTTCCTGTATCTCTCCCTTTTTTTCCCCTTTTACAAATTATTTACGAACATCCGGTCGGTTTTTCCGACCTAGCCTCTTTGTTTTTTCCTTCTAATTTTCTTTTGTTAATAACTTATTTGATGTTTCTTTTAATTTTTTGCACTGACGAGAATGGTTATACATAACTATTTAAATTATTATTAAAATTAATGTGTTTTCTTACATGTTGATATTATCATTCGAAACGGTCGTATGTGGAAATTAAATTCTAATTTGAACTTGTAACATCTCTACTCCATTTTTCTAATTGTTAGTAGTGTTTTATATAAGATTTTATCTTATACATGCCTATAATAAACTCTTTACATATATATATATATATATATATTATTTATATTATTATATGGTCGAACGCCACGCATCCATTTCCAAGTAAGTTTTATCTTAATAATTCTGATGTGACACTTATATCACTATCCTATCACTATCTATATTCTCCCTCTCTTCTTTCTTTCTTTTTCTCTCCCACCCTTTCTCTAATTCTTCTCCTCCCTCTTCATCGTTCTCTATCTGTTCCTCTCTCTCCTTGACTCTACCTCCTTGACTCTCGTTGCTCACACATGACCAGCGGCTATCTTTCTTTCTCCTCCTTACACTACTGTCAAAGCTTGTTTCTCCAGCGTTCATCACTTCACCTTGTTATGGCTTAACAGCCCTACCATTTGTTTTTACTGTCCTCTTTTTGTTACCACTTTAACCCTCCGAAAATCCCTAATTTTATTTAATTTGCTTTGCGGGAATGACTGTTTTGACGAAACGCATATTGTCCCGACGTTCTAAATGAGGAGCATATATGGGTACATGGCGTAAAACAAAACGTGAACAACATGAAAAACGGGAACATGAAAAAACAAAAACATGGAAAATGAACTTTTTTTCGAACAAAGAAAGAAACAAATAGAGAAACGAGACAGGTAGCATAAAGAACAAACCCTTCATCAGTTGTCCCCTGTTTTATCTAATCTGCATTTCAGACGATAGGACAACATGCGTCTTCGTCAAAACAGTCGTTCCCGCAAAGCAAATTAAATAAAATTTGGGATTTGCAGAGGTTTAAAGTGGTAACAAAAACAGGACATGCGAGTGAGTGGACGAATGAAAGAAGGGCACTGAACACCCTTATTGGGAGTTAAGTGGTTACATGTATGGGTCAAAACCATTTCAGTCAAATTCGTCGGTACTCTGTGTTTCAAAGTGTGATGCTAATACTCAGCCATTGGGAAATTCAAACGCACTCGTACGCGCGCGCACACCCAAACACATATGCACAGGCTTGCATGGATTTTAACCGAGCGTTCTAAGACGAAACGTATTCCAACGGTGGCTATTCATTCGTTTTCGAAGTAGAACACATTATCCGTTGTGATCTTTCTTACTCAAGATCCTGCTTATGATTTGTAGATTTGGTTGCCATTTCTAGCAGTAAATCTACCATACAGAAGCTCAAGATCCGACGCTGACTTATATATTTATGCTACTGGTGTTTGCAAGCTTAGCCTTTAATTCCGTTGAGACTCTTTCTTCAAGCGGATGACAGATGAATGATGATTTGAAAAAAATTCTTAGTATTTTACACTAAATATTAAAAGAATATCAAATCGTTATTCCCAAAAGGTAGGAAACTCAGACACACCGACATGTCTTTAATGGACATAAATTTATGAAAGATAAACTAGTGCAATGCTTCATCTCAGATGACAAACAGACACAAAAGCATGCGCACATACACACACATACAAACACACACACAAACTCACGTGCCTCTGTGCGTATAAATTTGTACCTATGCAACGGTAATCATAAATCTGTACAAACGAACTATGCAACCACAGGTATATTAATGTGTGTGAAGATATATATAACATATATATATATATACATTCATGTACACATATGTTTATATATGTACACACATATATATATGGCTACATATGTAAAGATATACTTAAAACTCACACACACGGACACTCGCACGCACACACACACACACACACCCACAACACAACTCTCTCTCTCTCTCATATGTATAAAGAGGTGCACATTACGAAAACATTAAAGACTACAAATATATATCTGTACACACAATTGCACACTGACGTGCAGTAAATCTAATCAGAGATTGAATGCGTACAATGTGCATCTATATACATGTATTTCTACATATGTGTGTCTGTGTATGCCTGTTTGCCTACGTACGTGTGCGTGCACGCATGGGTTTGTCTGCGCATGTGTGCGTGCTTCGGTGGATATTTGTACGTATGTATGTGAACTCGCGTCAATGCGGTCACACAATCATTCCTTTCGAAAGGAAAGTAAGCACAGTATAGCGTCCATTATAATGGACGCCAACAATGACAAACACCTGTGGCTAATATACTTTACTGCTGCCATTGTTCGATGATATCTACGGCGGACATTTTCAGCAAATGACAAGAATTCAACTATATCCTTTATAGTTTATCCACGTAACGTTTGGTGGCCATTTCGACAGTCGCTTTCATTCCCTTTGTGTATATTTATAAATGCGAAATCTTTATTTATTTGTCTTGCTGCCAACGTCAACCTGTTCCAATGTAATTTGGTATGATTCTACATACGGTTATTAGCTACTTGTCAACAAATATCTGTCCTCTGTAATGAAAGCTTAATCTTTCTTCTCAATTTATGTGATTTCCTTTTTGTTGTATTTGAGAATCTAAGCTTCAAGACCTATGTGGGTGTATGTATGCATTATCTATGTAAGGGGTTGGATGCATAGGTATGCTTGTGTATATACATGTATATGTGCGTGTGCATTTGTGTATGTAGGTATGTGTGTGTGTGTGTTTATGAATGTAAATATGTACGTGTGTAGACATGCACTTGTTTACTGGTATACGCTCACAGATACGCACAGAGGTAAATAGATACATACACAGAATTGTTAGTTGATGAACAGATAAACAGAGTGATTGATAGACAGATAGACAGATAGATAAGGTGACTGATAAGGAGATAGAGAGATAGACAGATTGACTGATCGATAAACAGATAAATAGACAGAGATACAGATAGCAAGAAACAAAAAACCAAAAAAAGATAGAACCAGATTGATTGATGGATTGATCGCTAGAGAAATACATGGATGAATACGTTTCCTGTATTTATTTCACAGTAAGAATGGTGAAGATGAACTATTTCTGACATTCACATAAATGTGCAATTCCATATGGCTGGCACGTGTGAGGCCTTATCTATATAAATATATGATGTGACGAAGAATCCTCTAGTTAATGCTGACACATGGCATTCTGGTTACTTGTCTTATTTTCTCTTGTTTGTTTCATTAGTTTTTTTTTTCTTTGAGATTTCTACGAATGTGTTTTATCTCCGTCATTCCCCATAGCCCTTCTCGGTTTCTTTGTCATGTTGTTGGAAAGAGGGCTTTGTAGACATACAAGCGGAAGTCTTTTCTAGCGCCGTTTGTGTTAGCTAATCGATTCGCTAGCAGCGATCAAAATATATCCTGCCTCATTGTTGGCATATGGCAGCCTTGTTTATCTATCTATCTATCTATCTATCTATCTATCTATCTATCTATCTATCTATCTATCTATCTATCTATCTATCTATCTATCTATCTATCTATCTATCCATCTATCCCCCATCTCTGTCTGTCTGTCTGTCTCTGTCTCTCTCTCTCTGTCTCTCTGTCTCTGTCTCTCTCTCTCTCCTCTCTCTCTCTCTCTATATATATATATATATATATATATATATATATATAACGTGTCTATGTCCCGCCCTCTTTGCTCTCTCTTACTTTTCTTCTCTTTACGTACATAAATACAAACATTCTTTCAAACATATATGCATACGAACATATACAGGCTGCGATGGGTAAATTGTCGGCATTATATATTTTGTTATTTCACGCATGTGCACTATTTGCTTTTGATTTCGTCGACTACACAATATAGTAGGGTCAATTGGGCACCGTCTGTGAGAAAAACAGCACTATGACGCAATTCAATCTGTCAGAAATTTGGAAAAGACATGCTGTACTGCTAGGATTTCGAGCCGGAAGCGTCTATACGTTTGGTGGGATACAAAAGGCTTAGTACACTTTGAACTGTTAAACCCAAACCAAACAATAACAAAGGTGATCTACTGCAAGCAGCTTGAGCGGCTTAAGCCAGTGCCAGAAGAACCACCATCTTTGGTTTCAAGACGAAAGGGCCACATACACCGAGGATGACATTCCAAAGAGTGGGAAACGATGCCTCATCCACTATATTCGCCGGACATTGCCCCATCTAATTATCATTTATTCCACAGTGTTCAAAATCATTTGGACGGGTAAAATATGAATTCCGTCGACGAGGTCAGAACTAAAGGAGTATTTTTCGTCACGGACAAGTGAATTTTAGAAGAGGGACCTTGCAAGTCTACCAGATAGATGACAGAGCAGTGTAGGTTATTTTAGATTCAAAAAGTACTTTGCTTATCATAATTTTGAAAAATAAAAGAAGTATAAAAAACCGCATTATTTATGGGATGACCCAATATATGTTTATGTATATAAGTTTATATATATAATATATATATATATATATATATATATGTGTGTGTGTGTGTGTGTGTGTGTGTGTGCGCGCGTGTGTGTGTGTGTGTATGTGTATACGTATACGTATATGCATATGTAGGTGTATGTATGTATACATATATGTATATGTATGTGTATACATGTAAAGCCATAAAACTGCCGCTAAGCATTTTCCCAGTGCAGTTACGATTCTGCAGCATCGTCGCCTTAAGAATAAAAATAATAATCCTTCCTACTGGAAGAACAAGGCCTAAAATTTGGAGGAAGGTATTACATCGACACTAGTGCGTAAATTGTACTTATTTAATCGACCCCGAAAGGATGAAAGGCAAAGTAGACCCCGGCGGAATTTGAACGTAGCGGCAGACGAAATGCCTCTAAGGATTTCGCCCGGTGTCTTAACGATTTTCCCAGCTCGCCGCCTTAATAATAATAATGGTTTTAAATATTGGCACAAGGCCAGCAATTTCGGAAGCAGAGATAAGTCGATTACAAGCGCAAAAGAATGAAAGGCATCGTTTTCAGTGGAATTTGAAAACAAAACGTAAAGACAAATGAAATGTTGCTGAGCATTTCTCCTGGCGTGCTAACGATTCTGCCAGTTCGCAGTCTTAATAATAATAATGATAATAATGATTATATTTATTATTATAGCATCACAATTTTTGCCGACTACCTGTATACTATAAACCAATAAAGGCTTAGGTGGGTCTACACAACGACAACACAAAAATGTATCAATGTGGAAATTATTTGGCTGTTCTCCTAGTTTCCAAACCCATTGTCTAGATTAATATATTAATGAAACTTACTTTTAACACTGCTTTTAGCTCCAGTTCAGATCTATGATAAAAAAATATTTCAGCCATAGTCATCCCGTCATTTATTCAGACATAATATTGCTAAGACTACAATATTGAGTACCTTCAAATGTATTAAGGACTACATGATATGTGGTTTGTGCAAGTTTAAGCTGCTATTTCTAGCAGAAGTAGTATCCAGCTAGAGAATCCTTCTTTGAAATCGTTGTTGTAATATTGTTCTTGTTACTTCGCCTCAGATCATCCCTGTATATTGTTAAATACTTTCCAACTGTGATTGGATCAAGCATATTTTGAAGACTATATCCTCCTACATCTTTTTCCTTGATCAAGACAGCAGAGTATGCGGTTTTAGAGAAGTCTAACTGCTAATTCTAGACGATTGAGTAGGCAATTTCAAACTTCTTTGGTGTATATTTATATTTATTAGAAGATATGGTGTTCAAGCCTTTCTAAATGACATTAGATGTGTTTTTAACGTAAAAATCATTGCAAATTAAAATTGGAGAACCAATTTTCGGAATACATACTCTTACAGTACAGAGTAAAAAAAAATAACTGTACAGCGATAAAAAAATTATGATAAAGCAGAAAAGCAAAACAACATAAATGGCAACAATGTTTCCATTGAAAGTTAACAACAGCATCAACAATACATTCTCAGCAACGGCTGCGAAAAGCATGGAGCGATTTAAGATGGATATACTGCAGAAGGACAAACAAGTACAGCAGCAACAACGCCCTGTCTGTCTCTCTAGCTCTCTCTCTCTTTCTCTCTCTCTCTTTCTCTCTCCCTCTCTCTCTCCGTATATATTTATATCTCTCTCACTCCTGGTGGCAATCCAAAGAAAAATCAATAGAACCTGTATGTGGCATCACAACCTGGAAGAAAGGGCTGCCAGATCTGCTTCGAATGATACTCAATCATCTTTGAAACGTTTTGACCCCAGATAAAAAGTACTCGAGAAAATGATGGAACATATATAGCTTATTTTTATATCTTTTAGGATAATGTCTAGTACTCACTACAAGACATCTGATACTGAGAGTAGGGAAGCAGGAAAATGATCTCAAACTGGAAACCTGGCTCCGATGCCTTTATTAGACCCTTCCACTTGAGTTACTTGAAGGCCAGTGGTATTGGCCGGGTGACGGAGTAATCAATCACTCATCCAGGCCAGGCCAGGCCAGGCCAAGGTTTGAGCACAACTAGCAAGAAACCAGAATAATTACTGCAATGCACTTATCCAAATCTTTAAACGATTCTACTTGTCCACGGCTCTAGAATAGTAACATAGAAGGATGAAGAGCAAATTTAACCTTATCAGGTGCAAGGAATCAGAATAAATACCCACATCATAATGACCCTGTTAATTCACCGCCCTGAATGCTACCTTTTCTGACTGTACGAATTTGCGTCTAAATAACAACAGTAGCAGTAGCAAGAACAACGACGACGACACCAGATTGAGTCAAAAGGGTTTTTAAATTTTCACTCATGATCTTTGGCAAGTTGTATCTCCATGTTAATGTTATACAACTTTTCAAATCGTTGCTGAATTGTTCATTCTTTATTTTGATATCTATATATATAAAACTGTAGTTGTGTGAGTGTCTGTCCCCTTCGATTTAGATTCCTAACTACTCCCACATTTTGCGGTGCAGTTTAACCAAATTTGGGTATCTTATAGTCGTGATTCATATCGAGCCCGTCTACGATGAGTCTACGATTTTAAAAATAATTTAACATAATTTTTTATTCCATTTTAATGTATAATTTTTCGTGTGTCAATGGCGGCGGAGTTGGCGTCCATGGTCACACCTGCACCTGTTTGCTTCTCCCCCTTCTTCCCTCCCTCGTGAAGCTGTGGGGAAGGGAGTGTAAGGAAATCAACATCGTAAAGCGTTGTCAAGGAGACCAGCGTTCTTTTAGAACAACGACTTCATGGCTTGAAGACACCAAAACAGAAATGGCTAAGAAAGCCTGAATTGGCATCTATAAGGGAAGTAACTCTCTAAAAATGCTTATATAGTTATTTCCCTTACAAACCCGAGCAACGCCGGGCGATACTGCTAGTATTATATATAAGCATTAATTGTTTATTCCTTAGAGAATCAGTAGTGGAAAAATTGCAATTAGAGCCCTTTTACTCTACCCGTGGTAAAAAGGGACTGAGTGCACCGGTAGTGGCAAAATAAATTAATGATGTGGAAGGCTCAGGAACTGTCAACGAACGTGTAGCACAAAACTGATTCAGATGTTTCAAGGTGTCACCAGCCTCGAAGAAAACTAAGGTCAGAGAGACCTTATTGTGCAAGATGAAATGGATTTGCTTGAAATGGATGACAACAACCAAGTACAAGCAATCCTACATTGTCGGCAGAATTTGGTCCTTCAGAAAGTACCATCAATAGACACCTTCTGAATCTCGGTCTTGTGAAAAGATGCTGTCGAGAAGCTTCTCCTGAACTGACCAATGGCCAAGCTCAATGATGCGTGAACATTTGCTAACAACTACTGGCAAATCCTCAAGACGTCCGTTTTTGTTGTTGAATTGCAACTGGGGACGAAAAATTGATATATTTTCGCAGTCTCAGTAAGGAAAACCAGATGCTCCGCTCCGGTTAGGCTTCAAAATCAAGGAAAGGTGGATTGAACAGAAGGTCATATTGTATGTTTGGTGGTATCTTGAGTGGGTGTTGCTCTGAGCTTGTCTCAGATGGCCATGTTGTGAATGCTAACCTTTATGCTGAATAAATGCAGCCAGTATAAAATGCTTTAAAAGAATGCTACCCGGCATTGGTCAGTTGAAGACGCGCTCTCCTACAGCATTACAACGCCCCAGAACACAATGCCAATGTGACCTAATGAAAATTGTGGAACTTGACCGGCTGGAAATGCTAGTTCACCCTGCTTTTAGTCCAGACCTTGCACTATCAGATTTCCACATTTTCCGAAGCATGGCTCATTTTCTGCACAGATGATGTTTCATCAATGTCGATGACATTGAAAACGAGTGCCGGGAGACATTTTGCCTTTAAAACAGCTGAATTCTAAACGCGTGGAACTGAGTTTCTGTCACAGTGATAGCAACGGTCAACAGAATATAATGGCATATATTTTGATGAATAAACATCTTTCGTATGTAATTGGTCTGAACTATTAATTGAAGCTTGACATACTGTTGACTCAAAGTATTAGTTGAAATTGTCAGACATTTTGGTGGGCTAAGAATAAAAAAATATTGGATTAGTTGCGTTTTGTAATTCTCAGAATTTACCTATATTTCTCTCTCTGCACACTTTCCACCCTTCATTTTTCTTTTCTACTATTTATCTACCTCTCTCTCTCTCTCTCTCTCTCGCTTACTTGCTGTAAATCTAGCTATCTGTCCGTCAATGTATCTATATATGCATACATACATTCACTCACACACACGCGCGCACAAACACACACGCATATATATGTATATCCACGCACAGACACATATACACATCTTTACAAACACCTTTCCAGTCTCATACTACCATACATTTTAACCCTGCTTGCTGAATTATGAAAACAAATCGCCATCAGCTGGATTCGAACTCATAACTCAGGAATTAAAGGGACGTAATTAAATGCAGCAATGCATTTTAATTCGTCACTCACAAACTTTGCCAAACCCAGCGCATTAATAGCTTCAACAACAAGAACAAAACTACAAGAGTAACAACAACAACAAAAAACTGAAACAAGCAAGCAAGCAACGTCAGTAAAACCGCGAAAATCGATAGTACTGAATGGAGTAGAAATTAGAGCGAATCTCTTGGATACCAGTTCCTCTCTAAAACTGGTATCTTAGCAACAGCGAATTATAGGAAATTTGTCAATAATTCGGTGTTGTCCCTAATTAGGTCTGCTGATATGGCAATCAGTTTTGGTTCTGGAGATTTACAATGAAGACCAGAACACTTCGACTGATATTCAGCAAAATATGGAAACCAACGAGCAGCATGGCATCTCCCTAGTTTCTTGTTTGTGTGGCAAATTTTAAAATCTATTTCCTGTGTAGGAACACCAAATAAAACTGTTGGATACGCACTGAGTATAGATACAATATGTATGCATAAATATGTATGAATGCATTTTTATACGTATGTGTGAGTGCATTTATGCATGTTTGTGGTTATGTATGTATGTATGCATGTATGTGTACATATGTATGTGTACATATGTATGTATGCATGTATGTGTACATATGTATGCATGTACGTATGTATGCATGTATGCAGGTATTTATATATGTATGTATGTATATATCTTCGTACATAGACACACATGTACAAATACATTGCAAATATACAAACACCTCTAAATCTAATGCTAGGATGTATGAATATATTTTAGGAATCCACTTCGGAAGAAGGAAAACCACAGCTGAATTCATCTGGATTTGAAATCAGAATGTAAAGGAATTCATTGTTATAGGTCACTCACCGATTTTGCTAAATCCATTTGCCCTGTCGACAACAACAATAACAGCAACAACAATAACAACAACAACAATAGCAAATAGCAGAATAAAGAAAATATAATTATATGAATATGCCTCTGTGCGTGTATGTGCATACAAATATATGGATATATCCATATGCTTGTGTATGTATATGTTTATGTATGCAAGCACACACACACACATAAACACAGACACAAACACACACACCACACACACACACACACACACACACACACACACACACACATATATATATATATATATATATATATATATATACATATTCGTTTTCTAATATACACAGTATAAAGATACAAAGTACAAATAGTTTCTTGCCGTGAAGGCACGTGTCTAGGCAGATTTTTATAACATGCATTGTGTCTCCAAGCAATCCCAAGCTCTGAGCACATAGTCTGAGACACGTGTCTTCACATCTAGAAACTGTTAGTATCTCGTATCTTTATAATGTGTGTGTATTAAATGATATATTAATCTTTCACTGGATGGAGTACTTTGTTTGTCGATCTTATCTAAATGGAACAGGAAACTATATATATATATATATATATATATATATACATATATATATACATGTATTAATTGAAATACCCGATATTGCCCACGTTGTTCGAGTTCTAATCCAAAAGTGTGTTGCTGACATATATTTAAATACAACAAAAGCTGAGCTTTACTGGAAGCACTTGCCTTTTGAATACGAAATATATTTCTGTATCAAAATTCTACTTATAAATGCATCTTCGCACATAAAACAAGTAGTCAACATAATCCGTTCTTCTATAGGCATAAGGTCTGAAGTTTTGGGAAAGGGGATAAGTCGATTACATCCACTCCAGTGCATAACTGGTACTTATTTAATCGACCTCAAAATGATGAAAGACAAAGTGGACCTCGGCATGATTTGAACTCAGAATATAAAGACGGACGAGATACCAATTTCTTTACTACCCACAAGGGGCTAAACACAGAGGGAACAAACAAGGACAGACAAAGGGATTAAGTCGATTATATCGATCCCAGTGCGTAACTGGTACTTATTTAATCGACCCCGAAAGAATGGAAAGCAAAGTCGACCTCGGCGGAATTTGAACTCAGAAAGTAGATGCAGACGAAATACCGCTAGGCATTTCGCCCGGCGTGCTAATGTTTCTGCCAGCTCGCCGCCTTCAGGCAGTTAAAATAATGGCATGAATAATATAAGGCATTATTGCATATGTGCTTTATGGACTCTTCTCGAAGAATTCAGTAAATTGTGTTGTTTTTCAGTGAGAGTGACATAGTTCTGAACAGGAAATTTACATCACCCCAGTTTTTCTAAAAGTGATAACTTGATTTTATTTAGTTCAATATATTTACAACGAATCCAGCAAGACACTCTCTATTTTTATTTATGCGCCCTTTTCAAGCCTAACCAGGCTCATGGGCCCGGTTTCCCAGTTTCTGTGGCGTATATGTTCCCCCCAGCTGGACGGGACGCCAGTCCATCGCAGCGTTACTCAAGAAACGGGAAGAAAGAGTGAGAGAAAGTTGGGGCGAAAGAGTACAGCAGGGGTCGCCACCACCCCCTGCCGGAGCCTCGTGGAGCTTTAGATGTTTTCGCTCAATAAATACACACAACGCTCGGTCTGGGAATCGAAACCGTGATCCTCCGACCGCAATCCGCTGCCCTAACCACTGGGCCATTGCACCTCCAGTAAGACACTGTACATTGAGTTTAAACTTTTGATAGCTTCTTTACAAAGAGAATGAAAACTGATTGATAAGAATCTAAACCAAACAAGTTTTCTTCTATAAATTCCTAACTTTGCGGTAGATGACTGGCTGCGTATAATTTTATAAGTAGTAAAGAAGCAACGAATATTTTTCAAAGAATTTAATAAGGTACTTCATCCTCAATGTTGAATTCAAACGTCTTCTTCGTGGAACTCAAGTGGTATGATTCTAAGCAAT
>NC_042998.1:165357077-165379577 GCF_006345805.1 Octopus sinensis
CTACGTATCTTTTAATGGGTAACTACGACTACATTACATGACATCTAGTTCTCTTTTATCTCACTATGGAAAAGATTTGAGGTCGATTTGGCGACTATTTCTAGCACTCGAAAATCAACCAACTGCTTCATGCTAATTAGTACTGAAATTGATTGTTGCGCCAATGTTTTCAGCCTCTGAAATCAGTATCTTTTTTTCACTACATTAGATATCTTAGCGCTTAACTTTTAAAGAACCTTTGATACAATTGATACAATAATATTTAAGGAAGATTTAGAACGGAAGGCCACGGTTTTGGCGTTTGGAATTTTCTTAAAAAGAGGCATTAACATTATATTTTCATAGACTTAATCCTAGTTCCTTCAGTACAGTTGGCCTGTACATCGAGAAACAAGATGTCTCCATTCATCCCACCTTTGAGTATAGTCACCTGCATCTTCCGAAGTGATTTTAAGTTGCTTCAGATCTTCTTTGAAGGATGACAAGTCATATCTTCTTAGGTTTCCACTCCCTTCTTCCTTTGTCTCTCTGGTGGTGCCCATTGTTTAGCTATCTTGGGTATTCGTTCTTCTGACAGTCAGAAAACGTGATCTACAAGTTTCGCTTTTCTTTCTACTACTGCCTTCTTCAGGCTGTGCAAATTTGCTCTTCTCAGAACTTCAGAATTTCTGATTCTATCTCTGTAGAGGACCTTGAGTATTCTGCATAGACACCATATTATATATGAAGAAAAATAGATATTCAGATTGGAATAATACCCGCATATTGAATCGTCTTAATATTGCAGTGCTTGCCAGGAAAAAAGGTAGAATGAATTACTCTAAAATAGTTTTAGCACTTAAGTACAACTGGGTTTTCCTAGAATTCTGTGGAAAAGGTCTAAGTTACTTAAGAGTCTGACAACAAATGCTGACAGACAAAGCGTCGGCATATCTAATTAGATTACAATGAACGACCTCTGTGATGTTGACAAATCGATTATTATTATTATTACTATTATTAATGTTGTTGCTCTTGTTTCTAGATTGCATGCACGAAGTGTATTTTTCTCTCTCTTCTCATAAATGCAATCAACGTCGTAAATAAATTCCCAAAAGATTATAACTCAATAATTACACACACACACAGACACACATGTACACACACATATACATTACACACACACGCACGCGAATATATATGCATGAAATGTATACATACGTACTTACATATATTCACTGAAAATATTTTTTACATCTAAAGGTGATCACCTGTAAGAATTTATATGCGTATGGGCGTATGTATATATATTTTTACATATATATACGTTGAAATATACTTTGAGTACCTGTAAGTATGTATTTGTATATTATAAAGTGTATGTGTATATATGTGAGTATGTGTGTATGTGTGTTTGTATGTGTGTGTATGTGTGTATGTGTGGGTATGCATATTTGTATATATGCCTCATAAATATTTTCTTCATATGTTTATGTGACGACTTGTATCAGTATTACAAAGGATGTGCATATGTGTGTGAGTGTGTGTATGTATGTATGTGCGTATGCATGCATGGATACGTGTATGCATGTATGTGTGTATGCAAATATGCATGCATGCATGTATGTATGCATGCATGTATGTGTATGTTTGCATGTATATATGTACGTATGTATGCATGCATGCGTGTAAGTATGTATGTATGTATGTGTGTATGTATGTATGTATGTATGTATGTATATGTGTGTTGTGTGTGTGTGTGTGTGTGTAGCACCAAGGGTTAAGGGATTGTACTCAAGAGAAAAAACAAAGTTGTGATCCCATATGTTTCTCTATATCGTTAAAGAAACGCACATGGTAAAAAGTAATGACTTCTTCGAAACACAGCTGAGAAATTTTACACATTTTTCTTAGTATCCTAAAAACAAAAGGAAAATGACGACCTTATGTCGAAGCTTAAAGATATACCATAATTAGTATTTGAATTCTTTCCCTCCAAATACCTGCAAATCAATCTTCATTCTGATCCTGTAAATTAGATATGGCGCTAGTGAGTTGTGAAAAAAAAATGAATATATGGGAGAAAACTATAAAAGGAAACAGAAATTACAAACAATCCAAAATTACGAACAAGAAAAAAAAAATGGAAACAAAGAAAGCTAAACATGAATCTTTCCGTCAAGGAAGTCTTACTTTTCGTATAACAAAATTATGACTGTTAAATCTATTCAATTAAATAAGGATATTTCGAAAGAAAACTCGAAATAAAATTGATTTGAAAGAGTCATATTCCTAGAGAAAGAATGAGAGCGAAGAGAGAGAGAGAGAGAGAGAGATAGAGAGAGAGAGAGAGAGAGAAAGTGAGAGAAAGAAGAGAGTCACATAGAAAGCGGCAATTAAATCATAGAAACATGTGTGAACATTTAAGAGTACTTTAGCAAATAATATCGATATTATTGACATCGACGCCAGTTTCTCTCATTTCATAAAAACTTTATTCAATGATCACTTTCTTCTTTTCATGCCTTATTGATTAACACACACACACTGGTTCGATTTCCACTCATTTAATTATTTATTATTATTTTTTAAAATTTTCTTTGCTTCTTGCAACCTCTTCAATAGTTGTTGATCCTGTCTGTTATCGGAGTTGTGTTCTACATGTTTGTGTGTGCGTCAGCGCGCACGTGTATACACATATGTATGTATATGTGTGTATGTAGGTGCTTGTCTGTCCTTATTGCCTATGTATGTATGTATGTATGTATCTATCTATGTCGGCATGGATATGAAGCAAAGTTTACCTCCACTGGATTTGAACTCAGAATGCAAGACGACAAATAGCCCAACAATAAATGTACTATTTTCATATCCGCTACACTTTTAACAGTTTCCCAATGCTGGAATCTAGGGAGATCAAGGAAGAATTTATGAAATGACAATATCATCTCTATAAAATCTAAAAACCTAAACATCGGGAAGTATATATATATATATTATATATATATATATATATTATATATATATATATATATGTGTGTGTGTGTGTGTGTGTGTGTGTGGTGTGTGTGTGTGTGTGGTGTGTGTGTGTGTGTGTGTATCCATAAATACATATGGTTCCTCTTAGACCCACCTTCATCCTCATATATGGACGTGTGTGTATGGATGTGTATGGCTATGTGTGTGTATATATATATATATATAGGCATTATAAATATATATATGGAGAGGGAGAGAGGTGGAAACGGGGAAAATTGCTATGTATATGTAGAAATATTTCCGCAAAAACTAGATTGAAAGATGAATAATAAATGCATTATTTGTAAATCTCACTGATTTACTGAAAGCCTTGAATTTCTGACGGCCTGTTTTAATATCACCATCGACCGTACCTTAGAATGTAATAAATGTATTCTAGCCTCCTCATTAGCGAAAGAATACAGTGGAATTAACAATTACTGAACTTTCTTTGCTGAGCCTGTAAATTATGTCTGGAAATCGTCACAAGCAATTATTGTTTCAAATTTTGGCACAAGGCTAGCAGTTTTGAGGTAGAAGGATTGTAATTTACAATGAACCCCAGTATTTAGCTGGTATTTATCGATGCCCGGTATCTAGCTGGTATCTAGATACATACTGATCTAGAAATCAAACAAACTAATCTACTAAAACTACAACTAACTCAATCAAACAAAACATCTAATTCAACAAACAACCTTATTACATCAACCTTGATGAGATAAAAAAACCTTATTACATCAACCTTGATGAGATAAAAAAACAAAATTAACCCCTGTGAAATTTGAACAGAGAAAGTAATGAGTTAGAACAGTAGTTTCCAACCTTTTCACAATGGTTCTCTACCCTTTTATTTAAATGAGTTTTCGCACGGACCCCTTTTAATATGCTTATCCTTATATATATATATATGAAATTTTGATTTAGTTCACGGACTCCCAGTACTACCTTTGTGGACTATCAGGGGTCCGCAACGCAACTAAGCATTTTATGCGACGCTGTAGTTAATCGACGATCTTGAAATCTTCACAAGTAGAAATGTTGATTTTAATGTTGGTACAGGGCCAGCAATATCAGGCAGGGTGTAAGTTGATTACATTGACCGCAGTGTTTAACTGGTACCTATTTCATCGACCCTGAGAGGACAAAAAGCAAATTTGACTTCCGTGGAATTTGAACTAAGAGCGTAAAGGCGGACGAAATGTCGCTTGCTCAAGCAGAAATATTGATTTCAAATTCTGGAATAAAGCCAGCAAGTTCAGATAACTCGATTGTACTTATTTCCTCGACCCCGAAGATATGAAAGGTAAAGTCGACCTCGGTGGAATTTGAACACAGAACGTGAAGACGGCCGAAGGTTGAGAATGATTCAAAACGCCTTTCATGAACTATAAAATATTAGTGAGTTCAAATCCTGCAAAGTTCTATTTTACCTTTCAATCTTCGGGAAAGCGATAAATGAAATACTCTCTCTCTCTCTCCTCTCTCTGTATCTATCTATCTATCTACCTATCTATCTATCTATCTATCTATCTATCTATCTATCTATCTATCTATCTATCTATCTATCTATCTATCTATCTATCTATCTATCTAAAGATTGATAGATTGAAGGGTAAAGGGTAAAGGATTACTGAATGAGGTTATAAAGAAATAAGGAGTGGAGTCAACGTTGGTCCACACAAATTTCAAATATATATATATATTTGCGTGTAGTTTTGTTGAATCTGAAATGATAATCCGTTTTTCACAGCTGTGTATAACCGATGATCAGACATGTGTCGGGGAACAAGTTCTTCAGACAAAATGTTTTGCTAAATCACATCGTGTTTAGATGGAAAAATCTGTTCTCCGTAGACGAACTACATCAGCCAAAGGCGTATTCACATCTAAATTTGTTGGAATGTATTAACACACACACACACACACACATACTTATATATATAGAGAGAGATTTGACTATACATACATATATAAACACACACATATATATTTGAATACACACACACACACACACATATATATATATTTACAGGGCGAGGCAGAAAGCGCAGACTTTTTTGAAAAATTCACAAAATCATTAATTTTACCTGCAAACAAATTTTATTGACATCAATGTGTTTGTATTGAATTAGGAATTGTCAAAATCAAGTATAGAAAACAACATCCATCAAGTGATGTCCGTTTTCATTGATGCATTTCTGAAGGCCGTCTTGGAAGTTGGCCTCCACTTTCTCCAGCAATGCTCTGTCGATTTGGTGGACTTCCACGCGAACAGCTTTCTTCATATCATCGAATGTACGGGGCTTATGCACATATGCACGTGCTTTGGTGTTTCTCCTCAAGAAATAATCACAAAATGGACATATCAGGGGTCTGAGGGGGCTAAGAAATGTCAGCAAACCTGGAAATGAAGTGGTCACCCCGAAAAGAGGGAGAAGAACGTCAATTGATGCTTTGGCTGCGTGGGACACCGCCCCATCCTGCTCAAACCACACACGTGGAATAGGCATATTCCTTCTCTCTCTGTCTCAACATCCAAACTTCCTCATTCTACATCGAGCGAAAGACGGGATGGACGCTTCGTTTTTGTGTTGGTGCCCCACTCTGTCGTACGCGACTGAGGATTTGCATCCCCAACGTAAAACTCATAATGTAATACATGTCCTTGAAGTAGTAATTGTACGCGGCTGAAGAAAGCCGTAGACACACCACATTATGCATTGTTATAAAACCGAAACATATGTACCGCTGAATCCTTGGCATCATGTTTTTATTTTGATTAATATATATATATATATATATATATTATATATATATATTATATATTATATATATATATATATATAATATATATATATATATCATATATATATATATTCATATATATATATAATATATATATATATATATAATATATATATATAATATATATATATATATCATATATATATTCATATATATATATATATATATATAGACATATCCCTCTTGTTTTGCGTGCTCCTGATAACTTAATACACACACATACACACTCATACAAACATACATGCAGACTTACATCAACACAACAGTAGTGCACAAACAATTATTTATATGTCTAAGCTTCAGGAGTGAACCGTCTGCGTTGCTGATTTTGTATTTTTATTTCATTTATTGCGAGTTTTAATACACTAGAAAATACAGATACGCCATAAATAGGTTCAGGTATGTATGCGTGTTTGTTAATGTACGTGTACTTTTGATCGTGTGTGCGTGCCTGTGCATTTGCCTCTGTGTCTCTGTATGTATGATGCTATGTGAAATCAGTATCTTAAAAACACACAAGATTTTGTGACAATTTTTACTAAACTTATTAACTTAAGGCATGAATTTTAAAAAATTGCACCCGAGCGAACACCATTTTCAGTTTTCAGAGTTGATACTCGTTAATTCTTCAAAAAGTTACTGAAACTTTCACAGGTCACAAGGTGCCTGTTTAACCGCTCTAAGATTACTGTTGGATGTAAAAATGTAAAATGTTTGAGTGGAAGTTTGATATAACAACGTCTTCATATTAATGAATTGAAAACGTCATCATCACCATTTTCATCGGCAAAGGATCCTGTGATGGAGATTCCGCGCGGTAGGCGTGTACGTTGGAAACATCAGCTAAATCTATCTCAAAACGCTTTTTCATCTCACAAAAAGGAAGATATGCTAGATAAAGTTGCACAAAATATACAAACAAGATGGGATATTTATGGTTTGAAAACATTTGTGTATGTTTATCTGAAAAAAAAAAATAACTTGAAATAAATCAACAACAATAGGAAAAAGAAAAGGAATGAGTAATAGAGAATATCAAGATTTGATTCAGTTGGGAATATATCAGAATTTTCCTCTCTTATTGAAATAAGCAAAACAGGAACGGAAGATGTATCTCATTAAGACGGGTCCTAACGAAAGAAGGAATTTTAATGAGGATGATAACAAAATATGTGAAGATCATTTTGGCAACAAAGTCTCCAATTTGGCGAACCGAAGAACCGTGAAAAAGACTTCTCATTGATTACGCAGCCATTGCATAGAAAATATTTAGCCATTGTGAAAGGTATAAACATTATTATTAATTATCAATCATCTGGTGAGGAAGTTAAGGTTTAACATTCAAACATTTGCAAAACTTTCATGTGAAGTGTTTATGCTTAAAACATTTAAATGATTAAAAAATGGTTTGGTATTTTACACTTCACAGCCACATACATCCCGAGGCACGCACGTACAAAATAGTGCAACGGAAATGTTTTTCTGTTTTTCTTTTTTTTTCAAGAATACAAGTATGTTCGTACAACTTATATGAATATACTTACGCACTTATGTCCATACAGATATATCACTAAACTATATTCAATATATAAGGTATACGGTATATATATATATATATTATATATGTATATGTGTGTGTGTGTGGTGTGTGTGTGTGTGTGTGTGTGTGTGTGTGAGAGAGTGTGTGTGTTTGCGTGTGTGTGTGTGTATATAATAAATCCCACTCCAAGCAAAAAACGCCAAAGTTTCCACATGTGGTTAAACACACACGCACACACACACACACATATATATATATATATATATACACGCACACACGCACACACACACACATATATATATATATATATACACGCACACACGCATACACACACATATATATATTAACATGTCATGTACATGTATATGGATATATGTTATATTCATATGAATATACATATATATATATATGAATATATATAAATGTATATACATATATACACACATTTATGCATATACCTACATACTTATAAATATATATATATACACATATTTATATATATATGTATATATATATATATATATATATATATATATATATATATATATAAATACACATCTATATACGCATATATACCTATATATATATATATATATATATATATGTGTGTATATATATACACACACACAGATTTATATATATGTATACACACACACATATATATATATACATACATACATATAAATATATATATAAACACTCAGATATATATGTATATATATATATATATACATATATACATACATACATACATACATGCATGCATACATACATACATACATACATACATACATACATACATACATACATACATACATACATATATACAGAGAGCGAGAGAGAGAGATGAATAAAAGTTGAATACAGGCATGCCCTTAAAAGCTCACAAAGGTGGAGCCCAAGACGGATTCCTCTTATTCTTGCTAAGCGCTGGACCAATTAATGAATTTCTAAACATGTGCTGATGTCAGAAAACTTGTACAACATAAATTATACACCAGCAAATAAACCAATCAGCATTATGAAGAAACAAAACAAGCAAAATATATAATAAATAAAGCACGAACGCTTATGCATTGTAATGATTCTACAGAGATACGGTCAGCAATTCAATTAGGCAGACGTTGGCAGGGTTTAAAAGAGATAACCGCTTGCCGTTAGCATCGGAATAATCGATCATAGATTCAACAGGTGACTAGAGAGGCTTAATGCAAATATCAGGCATTGTTACGGTTAGTAATAAGGGTTAAACTGATTAATTGGTGCTGAAATCAAAAGGGTTTCTTAAGAATTCAAACTATATGGAGTTAATGTTTAATCAGTGAGACATCCTTTCACTTAATACTCCAAGACGGGCATTATGATTCTCCTTACCTTCCTTTCATTTTTCTTTCTATTTATATATCTATCCTTATATTTTCCATATCCTTCTGTCTCTGCCTTTCTGTGTTCTCTCTCATGTATAATACCGAGATCTCACTCAACTTGATCTTCACAATAAATTTCACAATCCTTTTATTATACATTCATGTCATTAGTAAATGTTCTGTTATTGTTACACCCACTTTATAATAATTATTTACACTATAAGCACAATAGCTGAAAAATTAGAGAAAGGATAATTGGTTATTTCATCGACTCTGAAAAGATGAAAGGGAAGTCGATCTCAATGAAATTTGAACTCAGGACTGACAACCGAAAGAAGTGTCACTAAGCATTTTGATAACCATTCTGCTGTTTGCGACCTTGAAAAATGTCATCGGGTACCGACATCATCTTTTTACATACCTAATTTTTCTCTAATATATCTTCTTGTAAGACGGCTGTGGGCAGCTATGTAGCAGATTCCTCATGTGATTCACACCCCAATAGTTACATATAAAAGTAATAAATCTATACAATAAAAAAGAAAAGATTAAAGAAATACTATGCCTGCGCCTGGACACACATGCACGCGCGAGCACCACCACCCCACACACAACTGAAAGATAGGAACGAATTATTATTCTATTTTTCCACTAGCAGCCAATTCACCCGTGCTTAAATGCAGTTTCTGCTGAAAAAGGAATTCGGTAGCTGCAGGTAAATGCATTTGATAAAGACGTTAGATGCATTTAAAGAACTAGGGAGGTCGTAACAATTATATCTTGCTGTGTCGGTAACAAACAACAATGACATTCCTGTATTGTGTTAAAAATATCTGAAGAACGAACCATATTCCTGCACAGCAAAATCAAAGAAAAGGAAAAAAAAACCTTACTGTATTTGAGTATCAATGACTGAGTCAAAAGTTTATACCAAAAAAATTTGCGATGAAATAATATATACTATTAAATGAGTTAGTTGGCAGTACAGTTAGTATATTACCAACAAAAAGCATAGCGCCCTTAGCATAACGGCCGGTTTCATGCACGACAACTTCTCCACACAGAGGATCATACCCATAATAAAACAAAATAAAATTCATAATATATATAATTCGGTGAGAAATAAATATCATCTAATAGATACAAGTTTTTATGTCCTAATAGTTTCATATGTTGAGAAATATCTCAAACATTTTCATCAGACACGAACCATATATCATATATATATGTATATATATATATATATATATATATATATATATATATAATATATATATATATATATATATATATATATATATATATATAATGTTTGAGATATTTCTCAACATATGAAACTATTAGGACATAAAAACTTGTATCTATTAGATGATATTTATTTCTCACCGAATTGAATAGATTTTTTATTGATCTTACCATCACAGATGCAGCCCGTACCGTATGATCGACAGCACAGTATTGGCCCGCAGCATGTCATTACTTGTAATTATGAATTTAACACTATGAATTTAATTAATATCTGGCTTGATTTTGCTTTATAACAAAAAGAAAATCAGGTTTGAATATAATTACTATAGTCGATATGTTCTAGTAAAACCCTTCAATGTCGTGTTCCAGCATGGTTGTAGTCCAATGACTGAAACAACTTAAAGATAAAACGTATGAACACTACTAACGACCAAAATGTTTTGAACTTCTCATGTGCATTAGTGGTGGAGGCATCTGAGATAGTGGTGAGGATGTTGGGCTCACGATCGTAAGATTGTGATTTCGATTCCTGGACTTGGCGATGTGTTGTATTCTTGATCAAAGCACACTTCATTTTATGTCCCATCAGTCCACTAAGCTAACAAGAATGAGTAATCCTGCGACTGACCGTCGTTTCGTCCTGTTGTGTGTGTAGAGTAATATCAGCGGGAAACAGGCCATAAGGATCTACATGACTTGGGGAGGGGCTTTATCGTTTATCTATGTTAGAAGTAATATAATATTAATATATAAAGCAGAGTTTGGGTATGTGTGTGTGTGTGTGTGTGTGTGTGCGTGTGCGTGCGTATGTTACCTATGGATTCGGAAACTGAGTCGCCAATTTTGACGTATGAGATATCAAAAGATTCAGTAATCTTTCGGCTACCAAACAAATTATGTTTTTTGCATAACTCTTTGTTACTACAAAAATAACCTCGGAAACGAGATCAAGTCACACAATTCTGAGGTCTTTAGCTAAGGAAGGTAACTCCGCCTGAATAATCGATGTCTTAGAGATAATGTTTAAAATACATGGAGTTCTTCTAGGGAACGAAACTTCGAAGATATGCCTTTAACTTTTTTAGTATCATCTAGTAAATAATCTTTTAATGCGAAGTATGTTTGTGTGTGTTTTGTTTAGCCCAGAGTTGCTTCTGTTGTAGCAAACCTATTGCATGGTTTTTTTCTTCTTCCTAAAATACTGTAAATCTGTCTTTCTTTTGATGAAGAGTGTATTTTAATAGAAATTTAGCTGCGGTTTGTAGTAGCTCAAGTTACCACAGACACACTGCTCTCTCTCTCTCTCTTTCTCTGTGCGTGCGTGTGTATGTTTTGCTGTGGTGAAAAAATACTTTTTCTCAGAATATTTTGCTCAATAATTTTTTAAAGAAATCTGGACATCTATTTTAAACATTATTTTACGGGGTTTAGTCGCCATGATGGAGCATCAGCTTCAAAAATTTAATTGATCATATTGATCACTGTACGTATTTCAATCTGGTATTTATTTTATAGATCTCTGCTTGATGAACTGCTAAATTTGAGAGATAGTGGGACACAATACTCGATTTAACAACAAATGTAAACACACGAACACAAACACATATTAGGTCCAAGAATGGCTGTATGGTTGAGAAGTTTGCTTCACAACCACACGGTTCAGTCCCTCTGCATGTTACCTTGGGCAAGTGTTCTCTACTATAACCTTAGGTCAACCACAGACTTGTGACTGAATTTGGTAGACCGAAACTGCTGCGTTGTTTATCAGAAAATGACCGAGAAACATGTTTATAAAGAAGAGTTGTTTGTTTCATACTCCTCGTGTTCCGATTCTGCCCATAAAAAAGGAACAAATAATACAATGCGGCTGTAGATCACAACACCTCAGCAACGCAGCAATAAGAAAATGGAGGGGATCAAGAGGTGGTATTCATCAACTTTTAGATATTATATTAAATCTATTTATTTTTTTAAAAAACAATTATAACAATATACATACATGTATAACATACTATGCTTTACATATATAATATATAAAAATACCAGTAATTATTAAAATATATAACGTAGAGCATAGAAATTACGATAGTATCTAACAGCTGTTTCAGCCAAGAGGCCATAGTATCTCACTCTACTGCCATCCCTTCAGTGAACTGAAGATAAGATTAAGGTACTTGGGTATGTCTCTTGGCTTCGTCAGAGCGTTTAGAAAGTTCATTAAGGTTAAGTTATGAATAAAATTACATACATATATACACACATTTACATATACATACATATACATAAATATACATAAACACACACATATATATATATGTATATGTATATGCATACAAAGGAATCAATTATCATTATTATTAGGTGTATTATATTATTCTTATTAAAGTATAAACAGAAGGAGAAAGTTATCAAAAGAAATAATATTGGAATTTAAAAATCAATGTATCTTAAGATTATTGTAGTTATGTAGGAATGAAAAGTATATAAATGAGTAATACATATATATATATATATATATAATATATATATATATATATATACATATAATACACACACACACGCACGGACACACACACACATATATATATATTTACGTACAAACATACCCATAACTACATACATATTACATGTGTTGAGAAGGGAGGATTATTGCAGTAGTTCGCATTTTTCTTTTTATATAATTATAATAATTATGCACAAACATATATATCATTCAGTATAATAAATAGAAATATATATATGTTTGTATATAATTATGATAATTATATAAAAAGAAACATGCGAACTACTGCAATAATCCTCCCTTCTCAACACATGTAATATGTATGTACCTATGGGTATGTTTGTACATAAATATATATGTGTATATATATGTGTGTGTGTGTATATATGTGTATATAAATATATATGTATTCCTCATTTATATATCTTTTCATCCCTACATAACTACGATAATCTTAAGATATATTGAGTTTTAAAATTCCAATATTATTTCTCTTTTAATAACTTTCCCTGTTTATACTTTATCTAATAAGAATATTGTAATACGCCTAATAATAATTATTGATTCATTTGTATGCATATACATATACATATAAATATAAATATATATGTGTGTGTTTATGAATATTTATGTATATGTATGTATATGTAAAAGTGTATATATGTATGTGTTTATATTTAAAACTTAACCTTATGAACTTTCTAAACTCTCTGAAGAAGCCCAGAGACACACCCAAGTACCTTAATCTTATCTATCAAATACTTCAGTTCACTGAAGGGATGGGAGTAGATTGGGGTACAATGGCCTCTTGGCTGAAACAGCTGTAAGAAACTATACTACTTTCTATGCTCTACGTTATATATTTTAATAATTACTGGTATTTTCATATATTATATATGTAAAGTATAATATGTTATACATGTATGTATATTGTTATAATTGTTTTTTTAAAAAAATAAATAGACATAATATAATATCTAAAAGTTGATGAATACCACCTCATGATCCCCTTCATTTTCTTATTGTTGTATAAATTAAGGATTTTACCCTCACTTATTTATTACATTCAGTAGTGTAATTGCCATGCAATGAAAAGACACTTGCGTATTAATAGTAGATATTATCCCTTAGTTGGTTGTATTCACAACCTCTAACTCCCTTGGAAATATATATGTATATATATATATATACAGAGAGGGAGAAAGAGGTCGATATAGATTGGGTGGCAAGCTGGCAGAAACGTTAGCGCGCCGGGCGAAATGCTTAGCGGTATTTCGTCTGCCGTTGCGTTCTGAGTTCAAATTCCGCCGAGGTCGACTTTGCCTTTCATCCTTTCGGGGTCGATAAATTAAGTACCAGTCACGCACTGGGGTCGATGTAATCGGCTTAATACCTATGCCAGTCCTTGTTTGTCCCCTCTATGTTTAGCCCCTTGTGGGTAATAAAGAAATAGATATAGATTGGGTGACCACCTAAAACTCTGACCTGAACAGCGACCAGTAGAAATAATTGTCCAGAAGTGGTTTATCATTGACCAGGTACATGTACAGTAGAACGAAGGAATAAGCACACGAACAACTCGTATCAGTATAGAGCATGGAATTTATATATTTCAACATTATTACCAAGTTGTTACAATAGAGTTGTTTGAACGGAGTGTATCGTAAGAAATCAGTGAGTAAAAGACTATCTGCATAACTTCTTACTCCCTTATTTCTTACAATACACTTTATTCTAACAACTCATTGTAATAACTCATCCATTATGTTTCAATACATGAATTTCCTGCTCTAAACTGATACCAGTTGTTCGCCTGTTCATTCTTTCATACACATACACATACATATCTTTACCTTATGTGTGTGTATATGTGTGCATTTCTGAGTGTTAGCAAACCTATATATACGCATAAGCCGTTCACATCACGCTTCTTATCGATCATTTCATGCCTGTAATCCAGTTCTTCTACAGCTTTTGAGGACGTATAAGATTTGTTTTCCACATTCATAACACTAGGTTTATCGCTTAAAAGACACCTAATATTATCCTTATCAAAGCCACTGACACATCTCGTCATAAATAAACAAACGCTATCTAATAGTTTTATCTCAGGAACATTTTTTCTATATATCCTTTTATCCTTCATCTTATGTATTTTAGCATCATGCACAAACTCGCTGTATGCACATATACACACAAACACACACAAACGTATACAAAACACTTATAATTACGTATGTGTGTGCATTAAATGTATGTGTTTATATATAAGATATATATAGATATATATTATATATATATATATATATATATATAATATATATATATATATATATATATATATATATATATATATATATCTATATATATATATATGTATAAATACTGATGTGTATGCATATATATATGCATATATATGCGTTTGAATATACATATATATATATATGTGTGTGTGTGTGTGTGTATGTATATATATATGCATATATATATGGAGAAATATACATATATATATATATATATGGTGTGTGTGTGTGTATGTATATATTATATATATATATATTATATATATATATATACATATATATATATACATATATAGGTTTTATATGTGTGTATATATATGCGTATGTAGATGTATATATGTATATACATAGAAAATATATACAAATATATATACATGTATACATACATACATACATATATATATATATATATATATATATATATATATATATATATACATACACGCACACACAAACTCACATATGTACGTATATGTTTGTATGCATGTATGTATGTGTGTTTATATGTCTGTACATGGTTTTTTTTTTAGTACGATATCCTACTTTCATACGATCGTTCTGTTTCACGATTCACTCGCCATCAAAACAAAATGCTAACTTCCATATCTTTTCTTTTCCACTTAAGCGTATCCAATTAGTTACATATGTCAGATGTCGGTTAAAAATCTACTTCTTCATATCCCACCTTAGTTGAGTGCAGTATTTATTTTTTTTTTAACAGTGTTTAACCCCCGATATATTACTGCTCTTGAGTACATAGTTAAAACGAAGTATTAAAGATTATTAACCCCTCCAGGGTTATCCCCGAGATATCTCCGAATTTTGATTATCTTTTATTTTTTGTTAAAGGAACAAGATATCTCGTGAAAATAAAAATGTTACTATATGGACTGGTAATGTGATATCTCGTGGTTTGCCAAGCTTGCGGAATCTTTCTCCCTCCCACTTTCTTTCTCTCTGTCTCTTTGTCTGTCTTTCCTTCTTTCTGTCTGTCAGTCTATCTGTCTGTCTACCCCCCTCTCTCTCTCTCTCACATACATATATGAGTTAATTCATCAACATAATAAGTCTCATAGCCAAAGATAACGGGCCTTCGAGTTCACACATGAATATGCAGCTGGTTTACTTGATTCAGTTTTGTCTTTAATTTTTTTTTTACTTTTGATTACTCTCTACCTAAGAAAGGGTACTGATGATGAGGATCGAGAAAGTGAAGGCAGCGAGCTGGCAGAAACGTGAAAATGCCGGACGAAATGCTTAGCGGTATTTCGTCTGCCGCTACGATCTGAGTTCAAATTCCTCCGAGGTCGACTTTACCATTCATCCTTTCGGGGTCGATTAAATAAGTACCAGTTACGCACTGGGGTCGATATAATCGATTTAATCAGTTTGTCTGTCCTTGTTTGTCCTCTCTGTGTTTAGCCCCTTGTGGGTAGTAAAGAAATAGGTATTTCGTCTGCAGTTACGTTCTGAGTTCAAATTCCGCCGAGGTCGACTTTGCCTTTCATCCTTTGCCTTTTAGTCCTGGTCAGCCCCGATCAAGAAATTATATGAAATAAAGGTTTTTGACCATGATCTACCTGTTATTTTACAGATATGTATTTCAAAGACAACATTATCCAAAAAATCTTGCTGTTCTTTTCTACGATGTGATTGTGATTCGTGGGTGATGCAGCTCTTGCTCCTCACATGTCTTGAGATTCTATAGAAGATCCCTTAATGACTGTTAAACTTTGTTGTTGGTGGTCACAACAAATACACTTTAAGAAACATCCAGAGTGACGTAATTCAAAGTAAAAGAACGGTAATCTGCCATTCAAATAATAACTGTAGTGGCATTGTTTAAAAAAAATGATAACTGATATGATTGAATTCATTTCTCCTGAATGGAATCCATTTTTCATTCCATGATGCAAAGAAGAAAAGAAATATTACGATACACGCACGCACGCCCCTCCCCACACACACACATGCAAGCTCACACATATCGAGAGAGAGAGGGAGAGAAAGATAGAGAGAGAAGGAAAGAGAGAGAGAAAGAGAGGAAAGAAAAAGAGAAAAAGAAAGAGAGAGAAAGGAAGAAAGTGAAAGAAATAGAGAAAAACGAGAGAGAAAGAAAGAAAGAGAGAAAGAAAATGAGAGAGAAAGAAAGAAAAGAGAGAGAGAGAGAAAGATAGCAAAAAGAGAGAGAAAGTGAGAGAGAAAGAAAGAATTAGGGAGACTATAGATGGGAGTAACGTAAATAAAGTATGTGAATAACTCGGTGCCCTAGCAAGGCCGCATCTGAAGACGAAAACAAGTGAAAGAAAATGAAAAAGGTTGTTTTCCTCTGCAGTAAATTTCATGTGTTGTTATATTCCATGAGAACTAGAAAAGAAGTGTTATGGAATGATAGTTCTTCAAGTTTGGTCTACATCTGGTCCAAAGAATCAGTGTTGTGGAATGATACTTTCAGCAAGATTAATGTACCGCTGGTTCGAGGAATCTACACTCCTTTATCAGTGGAATACAAACAACGAAACATTTGAAACCATGCCTCATGTTTGTCATTGTTGAGATTAAGTAAATTTTGACACATTTGTATAGGCTTTACTTTGTAGTACACTGTTTAACTAGACATTTTTTTTTCTTTCTCGCTGCCTGCATTCAACCATTTTTTATGTATTTTGAACTCGAATGTATCTTCCCCAATGCAATAAAGGAAACGTAGATTCCAAAGAAAAACGGTAATGCTTTACATCAACAATAGTAATTCATATACTTTTCGTGGATACACGAAAAATTTGGGACATAAACAGAGAACAATGCTTTCCAAACGGTGAGAACATAAAGAGAGGCCAGAAGACAAAACTGTATAAACACAACCACACAAATGTACAGTAATGTCTCACTTTACGAGGACCCGATTTACGGGACCCCGTGTTTACGAGCTTTATTTTACAAGCACATGATCCAAATTTGAACGAAGTACAAAAGTGTCTGCTACTATAACAAGTGTTTCTGTTAGTTACTGAGATATTTATAGAGAGCGAAAGAAAAACCTTCTAAGCAAACAACTCTAGACTTGTTTTTTTTAAATGAAATCTATAAATTCATCTACGAATGCTTGTGAATCGACGATCGGGTTTACAAGTGATGGTGTGTGCTAGTCTAGTGCGAGTGAAGGTGATTCAAAAAACGATTATAATGATAATATTACGTTTACCAATTTGTGTTGTGAAATCGTGTGTTGAAACAGATATTGTTATATTTCAGGAGGGTCTTTTTGTTTTGCTAAATAAACACACATATTTGTTTTTTACTCGTTTATTAATATTCCTTTATTTTTATTTTTTAACTCATGCCCATTGTCCGGAAACCTTCCGTCACATTCTGTGACCGGAGTAATTGGTGCAAGAGCACACACGCACACGACAAGTGTCGTTGAAGAGATCACAGATGTGTGACGAAAGATTTCTGAACAATGGATATGAGTTAAAAAAAAAAAAGAGCAGTACTAAACGAGTGAAGAACAAATGTATAGTGCGCGTGTTTATTTGACAAAATAAACAAAAAAAGAAAGACCATTCCGAAATACAACAATAATGATTATAAATGATCTTGGCATTTAATGATAAAGGCGGCGAGCTGGCAGAAACGTTAGCGCACCGGGCGAAATGCTTAGCAGTATTTCGGCTGTCGTTCCGTTCTGAGTTCAAATTCCACCGAGGTCGACTTTGCCTTTCATCCTTTCAGGGTCGATAAATAAAGTATCAGTTTCGCACTGGGGGTCGATGTCATCGACTTAGTCCCTTTGTTTGTCCTTGTTCGTCCCCTCTGTGTTTAGCCCTTTGTGGACAGTAAAGAAATATATAAATGATCTTGGCATTCTTTTTATTATACATAAAATATTCTTTACATTCTACTGTTGTTTTATTGCCATCTATTTACGAGTATTATGATCTTTATTGGTAAGATATTTTCATAGGAACGAATTACGATTTATAACATTGCTACTATGGAAAATTATTGCTCCCCTTTACGAGATTTCACTTTACGAGCGGTGTCCAGGAACAAATTGACTCGCATATCGAGGCATTACTGCATATACATACACAGAAATATCAAACATACATGCGACGGGCGAACATCCGCCAGTTTTATTCGCAACGTATTAATCAGGTCTAGGCTATGGTAGTAAAAAACACCCAAAATGTCATTCAATGGCCTCGAACCTGAATCCAAATCGTTGCAAAACTATTTCATTACCAAAACATCCATCCGTGCATACACATATAGTCAATGTACAAACATGTATATAAATACATAGTGAAACACACACACACACACCACACACACACACACACACACATATATATATATATATATATATATATATATATATATATATATATAGATAGATAGATATACTAAGTGAAAGAAATTGAAATTGAAACCATATAATAGTGAAAGTATTATATCATATTATAATAGAGATGTTATTGTTTGATTTGACACGTAATACCGAAACAGTGTAAGGGATAAGAGATTGCTCCGGGCTCGCATTGGGTAAAAAGTTGAATTCTTTTTGGCCCTTGATACTCCATGGACCCTATGTAAGGCATGTGTTAAATTTGAATGAAGTCGGTTGGGTAGTTCTCGAGTTTTAGTGATGCACACAGACAGACAGACAGATAGATACACATTCTGAGTTATATATACCTGTTGCGGCCAAAATGTTCAGAACGGCATTGTTTTCGTCAGAAAAGTAATTATAAGTTTTTATCAAAGTAGTTTTATATACTACAATTTTCACAGACAATAAATACAATACTAATTGTTATTGTTATTAATTGTTATGTTCGGTTGCAAAGGTAAGACGACACTTTTTATTCTTGGAGCTGATCAGTGGCTTCACTGCAGGTGCTCTTGCTTGTAGATCATGTTCAACTAAACGACGAGTCACAGTTTTTCGAGATAAAGTTTTCTTTAATACAATGCTCATTTTCCGAGAAACAGCAGCAGCAGTTTTAAATCTGTCCCTTTTAACCAACTTTACCATTGCACGATCTTCTCCCTTGGCCGTTTTTCTTGGCCTACCTGTAAACTTTCTTGCTTCACACAAACCACAATCATCGTAGACCTTAAGAATACTGTGTACAACACTTTTTGACTTGTTAACAATCTTTGCAATAGATCCAATACTTAAATTATCCTTCCTTCGAAGCTTAATAATCTGCTGACGAATTGGTAACGGAGTAAGTGGCATTATATTAACAAAGTACACTGCAAATATTCTTACTAATGTTTAGTAAACGAACCGTCACGTAAACAAATTCAGAACATTAGAGTTCGCCGGTTAAATATGCTAAAACACGGAGTAAACGTAACCGTTCTGATCATTTTGGCCGCCATGGGTTTTGCAGTAAATCATTAAATCATCCATAACTTTTGTATTACCAAAATCTCAGGCAATAACAAATAATATCATATTTATTGTCTGTGAAAATTATAGAATATAAAACAACTTTGATAAAAAATTATATCTACTTTTCTGACGAAAACAATGCCGTTCTGAACATTTTGGCCGCCACTGTATATATATATATTATATATATATATATATATATATCGTTTCTGTGTTCCTTTCTGTGGAAGAGCGTAGGTTCGAAACGTTAAAGACTTTTTCACTTACCGAGCGTTAAACTAATACATCTGTTTTTTGTCTGCACCACCTGTCTTCGTCTTTTTTTGTGAATTCTCCCTATATTATATATATATATATATATATATATATATACATACATATATACACTGGCGAAAATAAATTTAAGGCCGGTGATAAAAGTTCTACTTCTTAAAAAATATTTTGTTACTAACACCATACAAATTATTTTTATCTTTTACACCTTATGCAGAATTTATTTCTCTTTCGAATGATGCAGACAATAACTATTTTTATACAACTTCAAGAATTCTAATGCTAAATTAATATAAACGATTCAAATTTACCGGCAAGATTAGTTTAAGACCGTATCATTATAGTTTTATTTAAGCTTAAGATTGTAGCAAAAATGACCAACAAGAACGAAATACATATTAGTTATGATACGGTCTTAAACTAATTTTGCCGGGAAATTTGAAATGTTTATATTAACTTAGCAATAGAATTCTTCACGTTGTAAAAAATACAGTAAAACCAAACGGTGAGGGTTGTTAAGCCAAGACGATGTGAAGTTTATGAACTCTGAGAAACGACTTGAGAAGGGACAGATAAAAGCACGTTGTTTTTTTATGTCCTGTACCCATATATGCATATATATATACATATATATGTAGGTATGTACATATATATATATATATGTATATATGCATATATTTATATATTATTTATATTACATATATATATATATATAATTTTATTTTCATTTATTACCCTAATGGTAGTCATATCCATCATCACCATTATATCATCATCATCACCATTATAGCATCATCATCACCATCATCATCATCATCATCATCATCATCATCATCATCATCATCATCATCATCATCATCATCGATGTCCTTGCCGTTCCTCTCGAAGTGATTACCATAATTATGTTGTTATATAATCGCTTGAAAAAGGTAATTGCTATCGAATAATCAATTGAAAATCTTTTTTCGTCCCACCTATGAAATGAAAATTAAAGTTGAACAAAATTATTAAAACATTTTTTTAATGAATGCTGTTTTGGAAAATTAAATATTATGCAAGAAAATAAATAATGAACTGTCTAGCCACGTATACGATTCATTACCAATAAACAATTGAAAAATTTATTAAAGAAAGACGATTGTTTTTTCTTAAATCCAAAATCTTTTAAATGTTTTTGATTTAAAAAGAAATCTCTAAGACGTACACGCGTTTAAAAAAAGAAATGGAAGCAACAGCGATACAAGAAATTCACAATAAATACATCAAGCAGATAAACATTAACAAAAATAACACCAGAGGAGCAAAAATGCAGCAAAGATTTTCAACTAAACAATCAAATATAAGTAAGATTTAAGTCCGTACACCTGGGAAAGTAATATAATGGAAAATATATATAAAACAAAATAGAAGATGATGACTTTAGCAAAATACATATGGTTTGTTACAAATTTATGGTCGATACGTCTTTGATGTGTTTGTATTGGAAGAGATAAAGAACTTGGATGCTGCTACGAATTCCTTACTAATTGAGATATATTGTTATTCCTCTTTGTAAAGTTAAGTAGAAACTAGAAACTTTAGGTTGTTGGAAAAACAAATCTTTCCGCTATATAACCAAACAGACGTCTATACTATAGATAAGTATACATAATGAACAAGTACATATACTTCACAGTACACAAACTCATCTATGTTTTCACATACGAAAACAAACATCGCACATTTGTTGCTGATAGGCTGTGAACTTTGTGACGTCAATGCCTTGTTTCTGGTGGGTGGGTCGACTCTTCTGCATCAAGCTCGTCCACAGGTGGCGAATTGTAGAACATGTCTTAGATATAATACCAATGATTAGGAGGCGTGAACCAACAAACAACATATTCTAATCTGCAGACGGAATAGTATGGTAGTATTACTTCTTTCCAGCAATGCATCTTAGTAACGAATAACTACTATAACTACAACCCACATCCATAGGATAAATGCTGGTAGTTTCCAAGTTTCTCATCTCTAGATTGTTTCCGTAATAAAAAGATAATTGAGAGACACATACA
>NC_042998.1:165382077-165389577 GCF_006345805.1 Octopus sinensis
GGTTTTTTCATGTCCCGTACCCATATATGCATGCATGTATATATATATGTATATGTGCATATATTTATATATTATTTATATTATAATATGATTGAACACCACGCATCAATTTTCAAGTAAGTTTTATCTTTACAATTCCGATGCGCACTCTATCTCTCTCTATTCTTTCTATGTACCTCCTTCTCTTGGTCTTCTTCCTTTCTGTTTTACTCTCCCACCCTTCCCTATTCTTTTCCTCTCCTCTCACTCTTCCTCCTTGACGCTCTCGTTGCTCAAACGTGACCAACGGCTATCCATGTTCCTTTCTTCCACTTCTTTCCTAAAGACTAAACGTCTTTTTGCCTGTCTCTTCTCAAAGATCGTTTTCCAGCGTTCACCACTTCACATCGTCTTGGCTTAACGGTCCTCACCGTATGGTTTTCACTGTTTTGTTTTACTGTCCTGTTTTTGTTTCCACTTTAACCCTTCGCAAAAATTCCGAATTTTATTTAATTTGCTTTGCGGTAAGGACTGTTTTAACGAAGTCGCGTCTTTTCCCTACCTTCGAAACATTGTGTAGATAAAACAGCGGACAACTGATGAAAGGAATGTTCTTTATATTGCCTGTCTCCTTTCTCTGTTTGTTTCTTTCGTTGTTCGAAAAAAGTTCGTTTTCTATGTTTTTGTTTTTTATGTTCTCGTTCTCATTTTGTTGACGATTTTTTTATGAGCTGTACCCATATATACATGTATATATGCATATATATATATATATATATATTATACATATATCTATATATATATGCGTATATTTATATATTATTTATATCATCATATATATCATTATATATATATTGTTTGTCTTGTACTCTGTTTTTTCGTTGTTAAAAAAAGTCCGTTTCCATGTTTGTTTTTATGTTTTCGTTTCTCGTTGAGTTCTACGTCTATTTGTGGTGTCCTGTACTCACATATATATATTTATATATGCATGTATATATACATGTAGATGTAGATACGTACATATATGTATGTATGTATGTATGCATATATTTTATTTATATATATATATATATATATATATATATATACGCTTATATGCATACGTACACAAACACCAACTGATATATATGTATGTGTGTGTGTATGTATGTATGTATGTATGTATGTATGTATGTATGCATACATGCATATATGTATGTATGTATGTATGTATGTATGTATGTATGTATGTATGTATGTATGTATGTATGTATTTATGTACGAGGTATGCACTTTTTCTGAAAATAGAAATTAATGTTCATTCTCCTCATGAAGGAATCTGAAAGAAAAATTTATAGTGTTCATAAACATAACAAAAAAAAATGCATGCACGAAAAAAAAATTAAAATTAGATAACAAGCAGTATCATCACTATTCTCACTGCCACCCTGTCTCCACTACTTCCACCATTACTTCTACCATCAGCACCAGAAGACTCAACGCCATCAAAATCTCCATTACATACTTCATCGCCATGAACTGTCTAAAATGCTTTCAATAAAAACAATATTTCGAAAAAAATTCATATATATAATTGTGTGTATGTGTGTGTGTATGCATATAGGTGTACATATATATATGTGTGTACGTATGTATGTATTTTTGTATGTATGTCCGTGTGTGCATGCATATCTATAAGTATGTTTGTGTGTGTGTGTGTGTGTGTGTGTGTGTGTGTGAGAGAGAGAGTGAGTGTGTGTGTGTGTGTGTATGTGTGTGAGTGAGTGTGTGCTTTAACTGCAAACATTATATTTTTATATTTTATTGAAATATTTTTCTACCATCATACTTTCAGAAAAAGAAATTATGAAGACAAAAAAAAAACCCCTAAAAAACAATGAATTAAATTTAGTGATACCATCTAAATATATATCATCGATTCGCAATATAAATCTCAAAGATAAGCTAATATGTTTCCTATAATATAACTATATTGGCAACGTTGGCTTATTATGAATTATTTCATTGTAAATTTACTGTAGAAGAGATGCGTCGTACTCATGATGCGTTTTTAATGTATTTAGGGAATATAATTCTTAATGTTAGGACACAGTGATGCGATATTATACGAAATCATCGTATCATCATATTGTTTTCAACTATAGTCTGGTAAACAATGCTATTCCCTATATAATGCACCTATATTGGGTTACGACACCACATGTACTACGATATATAATATCACACTACAAGATGTTATGTTGCAATCCTTTTATATATCAAACATCGTTAATTGAATGTTTGATAAAGCGCATGATAAAGTATACACCGTGACGTATTACCGTATAATTCAAGTCAACACCATTTCTATATATGTATACACATACACACACACTCAGCTATGTGTGCGTATATACGAGGGGCGTTCAATAAGTAATGCCCCTGACCCACTTCCCATAGCAGTAGAGCAAGGAAACTTTGCACAGTTATTAGTCTTTCTCTACATAGGAACCACCCAGAGTTACGCATTTCTCCCATCGTTTGAAACAGCTCTGGAGACCGTTTTTTTAGAAGACCCAGCTTGGTCCTCCAACCACGACGTGACTTCAGAAATCAAGGCTGCATCACCTGGGAAACGCTTTCCTTTCAAAAACAACTTCATGGTTGGGAAGAGGTGAAAATCAGAGGGTGCAAGGTCAGAAGAGTAGGGGGATGGGGGAGGAGTTCATAGCCGCACGCCTGTGCTTCTGATCTGGCGACAAGCGAGTTGTGGACCGGAGCGTTGTCCTGCAGGAGGAGGATGCCTTTGCTGATCTTGCCCCGCCTCTTGATTTTGATAGTTTCTCTTAATTTCCTCAAAAGTGAAGCATAATAGGCTCCTGTAATTGTGGTATCCTTTGCCAGGAAATCTGTTATCAATACTCCGTCCTGGTCTCAGAAGACTGTGAGCATGACCTTGCCAGCGGAGGGCTGCACCCTTGTCTTCTTTGGAGGAGGTGAGTCACGGTGCTTCCACTGCATTGACTGGGCTTTGGTCTCTGGATCATAGTGATGGACCCAGGTTTCATCCTGTGTAATCAGTCTTTTGAAAAATTTTGACTCATCTTCTTGGCACATCTCCAAATTCATCCTCGAGCACTCGACGCGTTCTTGCTTCTGGAAAGGTGTGAGCAACCTGGGAATCCATCTGGCAGACACCTTTTGCATATGCAAATGGTCATGAATGATAGTTTCCACAGACCCGGTACTAATCTTGACCTCGTGGGCTATTTGGCGAATAGTTATTCGTCGATCTTCCAAACTGGCAGCCTCAACTTGACGGACAGATGCTTCATCAATTGCAGAAGTGGGGCGACCAGATCTGGGAGCTGTTTCCACCGAGTTCCGACCATGTTTGAATTCACGATGCCAGCGTTTTACAAGGTCATATGATGGGGCATCATTACCATAAGTTACTTTCATTTCATCAAAAGTCTCCCGTGGTGTGCGTCCTTTCAAATACAAAAACCAGATCACTACTCGACACTCAACAGGCTCCATTTCACACTTGACTCAGTTCAAACACCTGTAAATCAGAAACCCCAATTAGTTCAGAGCTGTAATTTGCCACCTACTCTATAGAGATAGAAATAATAGCACACGCAAAATTTCAGCAAGATCAAACAACTGCAAGTGGGTCAGAGGCATTACTTATTGAACGCCCCTCGTATATATATACATACACACAAACACTCATATCTATATATATACGCTCATATATATGCACACACACAAGATAGAATGTACAATATCTCATAATACTCCATCCTATATCACGTCATATATATATATAGATATATATATATATATATATTATATATATATATATATATGTATGTATGTATGTATGTATGTACACACACACACACACAGTTAAGTATATGAGTGTAAAACAATGTGGAAGAAAAAGTAATACTCAAGGCAGAAGGTCCGAAATTTTGGTGGAAGGGGATAGTCAACTAGATTGACCCCAGTGCACAACTGGCACTTAATTTGTCGACCCCGAAAAGATAAAAGGCAACGTCGAACTCGGCGGAATTTGATCCCAGAACCTAAAGACAGACGAAATACCGCAAAGCGGTTCGCACGGTGTGCTAACGTTTCTGCCAGCTTACCACCATAAACGCTGCAATATATTAACAGAACTATTATTCGTACCTGTTTGGCGGACAGATTTGATGAAAACTGTCCGCCGAACAACGGACGGAAACGTGAAACTCTGAGTACCAGTTCTTTGAATATTTTGCAGCTTTCTTTTAAAGTATATATGTACGTATGTATGTATATATGTACGTATGTATGTATATATATATATATATAGATATATATATATATATATATATATATATATAATATATATATATATATATATATATATATATATATATATATATTATATATATATATATATACATTAGAGTATCTAAGAGATACCGCCACGCTGGAAATAGCAGCAAAAAACCTGACTCTAAAACCACATTAAATGTTCATACCGCACCAGGAGAGACGACAAAAAGTCAAAATAAATTACCACAAAATCACTGGATAATTCCAGATTCCGGATTTCTGACTTTGCATAAGAAATGCTTTGCCTCATCAGTGGAATATACGCAGAAATTAACATATATATATATATATATATACACATATAACATATGAATACTTACATATACGAACGTATACATACATATATATGCACGTATGCACAAAGTTTATTTAGAGCTTATTAATTTTAACACTAACTTCCATTAATATACAGATAGGAAGATGTAGTGCACGTTGTGAGATATATTCAAAATAATATTTTTATGGAGGCAACACATGCGGAGTCTAAAAGAACATAATTAAAATACACATTCGAAACTTATATAAATATATATATTCTTTATAAAATAGAAATGAAAATTCCAGAATACATAGACATACATAAATAGACAAATGTCGATGTAATACGTAAAACACGATTGAATTAAAAAAAAAATTTCTTTTGTAAGTTCATTTAAAATTATAATACTTTAGTATGATGAAATTAAAAATTTTTCTCAAGAGGATTAAGTAGTAAAGAGTCATACTAAAAACAACGAAAGAAAAAATATAGAGATCACATCTACGAGCCGTTTCAGAGATTTGCCATGGAATATGACATATTTCATATTATTAATCATGACACTCTCCTCATGAGGATGTTACACAAAGTTCGAAAACACACCTACATACCATGACCGGTCAACCGTCAGCAGCAATCTTCTCAAGAAATATTTGAGAATACTTTATGTAATTACAAGGCTTTGGTCGTCCCATGGTTATAGTAGAGGGTACTTGCTCAAGGTGCCTCGCAGTATAACGGAACTACGACCATTTTATTCAATATAGCAAATGAATTTCTAGGTATTTGTAAGTCTGATTTTGGTACTTTTATCTGTTTCTTTATTCACCATGGTATTATTCTTAATCACTTCTCTTCAAGTTTTTGTCGGCATATTTTTCTAATTCTAATCTCAAATTCCCGCGGCAACAGTGTGACGTCTGTTACAGTGTATTTAGTTATTTAACGTTTAGTATTATTAATAATAATTGGGACGATATAATGGGCTAACCGAGATTTAAAACTATTATAATTTTTATTATTATTATTATTATTATTATTATTATTATTATTATTATTATTATTATTATTGTGAGAGAGCAGTGCATGCCATCAAAGTGACACTGGGTTAAAATATACGAAGCCCAGTATACCCATCATGACTACCCGCCTGGTAAGGGTATACTAGGCACATGCATCACAACCAAATGTGCGCGACATGGTGATCTCATATCATGATAAACAGCACATGACCTTGCAGGTGGGGCCCAGTTAGAAATTTCTTCTGGTCGAGTAACCCATCCCGCTCAAAAGGTCCCTGAATAAGGGTTATTTAAGGATGCTATGATAATCCCCCATTACGTCTGCTCGTGATCAGAGATGCACATATTGTCAACCATTATGAGACATGCTCAAGGGGTTATGGTCAAACAACTGTCAAGCAAATCTGTGGTATTGAGCAGAACATTTACTGTGGCCGAGCTTTTACACCAAGACAAAACAATGTACATGATAACACTTCCAATCAGTTAAGATGAGAAGCCATGAGAGCCACGGCTTGGTATTGCATCAGGGCATTTACTACTACTACTACTACTACTACTACTACTACTACTACTACTGTTTAGGCGGCGAGCTAGCAGAATCGTTAATACGCCGATGTTCTTTTCGATTTCTTAGCGGCATTTTTCCGGTTTTCCTTGTGAGTTCGAATAGTGCTGAGGTTGACTTTGTCATCTTTCTGAACTCGATAAAATAAGTACCAGTCAAACACTGGGGTCAATGTTATCGACTAATCCAACCCCTAAAATCGTTGGCCGTGTGACAAACTTTGAAACCGCCACCGCCACCACCACCACCACCACCACCACAACCACCACCACCACAACCACCACCGCAACCACCACCGCAACCACCACCACCACCACCACCACCACAACACCACTACCACCACCACCACCACCACCAGCCACAACACACCAGACGCCACCACCACCACCACCACCACGCCACCACACCAGAAGCCACCACCACCACCACCACCGCTACCCACCGCCACCACCGCCACCACCGCCACCACCACTACCACCACTACTACTATCTGTATTGGCTGTAATCATTCTGCTCGTCTTTGCATCATCTACATAGCCCTCGTGGATATTAATGTTATATCGTTGTTGATCTTTCCGTTGTAGTTCTTCTTGCTGCTATCACTGCCGATGATTACGTCCATGACGATGATAATGATCATCATCATCGTGCAGATGATAATGAGGTTTTTCATTGTTAATGTTGCTGTTATTGCTTGTTGTCTTCGATTCCTAGATCGTAAATCAGCCTGCTCGACTATTATTGAATAGCAATTAGTCAAATAACTTATCAATTCGATCACGAACTCGATGGCATCAAGAAAGTTAATTTGTCCCAAACCCACCCCTATATTTCTCCCTCTGATTTTCTTCTCTTCTTAAATCATACTTTAGCGAAGATGAGAGTTCATACTTCGTTATTCGTTGCTATTGCTGTTGTTGTTATTGTAAGGGTGATGTGGTGGTGGTGGTGGTGATGGTGCATTGTGGTTATTTCTCTTCTAGTTAACTGCTTCAGAAGTTATATAACAGTAACTGGCAATATTTCTTTGACAAGCACAGAGAGAGAGAGACAGAGAGAGAGAGAGAGAGAGAGAGACAGACAGAGACAGAGAGAAAGAGAGGGGGAGAGAGAAAGAGAGAGAGAGAGAAAGGGAGAGAGAGAGCGTGTGTTGCTTAATGTTTTTTTACATAATTATTATGACAAAGGAGGTAATGTGTGATGGACAGCTAAAATGTGTGATGGACACTGCCGAGAGTGGTTTGTTTGTCATTTGTTTGATATATTGTTTCGTTTTACGTTTTGCTTTGGATCGCATCTCCTTTTTG
>NC_042998.1:165397077-165402077 GCF_006345805.1 Octopus sinensis
ATTGGTAATGGTCACATAATTCAATAGTTCACATCTAAATTAGGACACTATAAATATGCATGTGAGCAAAATAATTCCCTTTCTATTTTCAACGTCTGATATTCTCACAATATTTTTCTTATCTTTTTTTTTCTTTTATCTTTGCTACTTACCTTTCCCTTCCTGTCAGCGACATAACTCTCACCGTCTTAGGCATACATACAAACGTATATTCATACCTATCTACATACATTCGTGTGTATGTGTGTGTGTCTCCGAGTGTGCATGTGCGTATACGTCTATGAATATATATTAATATATATATATATAAATATATATATAATATATATATATATATATATATATATATATATACATATACATATATATATACACTACATACCTACATACATAGCATATAGATATAAGTGTGTATGTGTGTGCGTGCGTGCGTGTGTATGTGTGTGTGTGTGTGTGTGCTATATATATATATATGTAGGAATGTCTATTTGGATACTGTGTTTGTTAGGTTACCTCAACCCTATATTTTTGCTTTGAATGTTTTCTTTTTTCATTTGAATCTTTAGCGCTCCCGATTGTATGCGCGTGATTTCGTGTGTGAGTGTGTGTGTGTGTGTGTGTGTGTGTGTGTGTGTGTGAGAGAGAGAGAGAGAGAGAAAGAGAGAGAGATTCTGTGTGTTGTGCATGTATTAGTCTGTTATAGTATCCTTTGTGCCTCGTGTAATTTTCTTTATAGCTGTTTTCTAATTAAATTCTTTACAAAACGCAGAAAATAAAGAACAAAAACAAAACATAAGAAAGTAAGAAACGATTAAAAAGACAACGTAAAATTTAACATATCCAGGTCACAGCTGATAAAAAGGAAACAAGAGCTAAACGAAACACTTTTGGCTTTCAGCTAACAGGTGTTAAATAAACAATCTTTGACCAGGTGATATTCTGCTCTACGTTAAACTTTGTCACTGATACAGCCACCACTCACAATTTTAATAACACAAACCAGTAAAGGAGCAGCTATTTCTTCTCTCGGTTTGTTACAAATAGCAGCTCAATCTTTCACAAATCACACTTTACCATTAGTTGGTCTCAAATTCTTTACATTGAGGACAAATGCTGATGTTCATGACTTTTATGATTTCAATCATGGGTCTGCTTGTCTTATATTGGACAATAACTACATTAATGTGAACAGGTATCAATCGATCTGCTACAAATAGCAGTCATATATCTCTGAAATCACATCTCACTATTAACTCGGGTGCTCCGGAATTCCTTTGCATAGAGGACAAAAGTTGAAGGTCGTGACTGCCAGGATCTAATAAAAAAGAATCTACTGGATTTAGACTGAACGAAACGTACTCAGTAACTACAATAACGCGAACGAAAGACACCCGGCTGCTACAAATAGCATCGATATCTCTCTAATTTAATGATGCTAGTCCTGAGTTTCTTGCACATAGGTAGAAGGTGTAGACGATCATGGATGTTTGCATTTCATTGTAAATCTGTTTAGAACTGAGCTATACAATAACACGAAAAGGGAAAATTTTGTCTGCCACAGACAGCAGATCAATCTTCCTCAAATCACTTTTTACCGTTGACTAAGTTCGTCCCGAGTCACTCGCATATTGGGAAACAAGGGAAATGGTCACAGCTCTAATGATTTTCCGCATAGTTCTAAATGATTAGGACTGATCTAGACCGAAATAACGACAATAGTATGAACGGGGAATACTCAACCTACTACGGTTACCAGCAAAATCCTTCACCTAAACCACATACAACTGACGACAAAAATGGAAAAGGGCACGTTACATAATGTCATAGTTATACAAAAGGATAGAGTGGATGCATTTGGAACGTCTTTGGTTATACGTCCGGTGAATCAGATCTGAAATAAATACGCAGCTGCAACAACATCAACAACATCAATTACGATAACAGCAAGGGAGTTTTGTTAAAGCTATTGTATACAGCTATTGTATATAGCGAATCATCTTGAAAAGGAAATGATATATTGGATAATGTAAGTTTAGATATGTAATTCCTAAGGAAAAGCCGTGATGGCCATGGCTACAGCCCCTTTGATAAATGGTGTACTCATTCAGAAATGATCTGGTTGTGGACAAAAGCAATAACAATTTCTTTCTCGCATAGGCACTCGGCTTAAATTTTGGGAAGGGGAATGACGATACCATCGACACAGACCCCGCAAGGATTTGAACTCTGACCGCAAAGGCGCAAAGGGTAGGAAAAAGTACAGCATGATATTTTGTTCATTGCCCTAAGCAACAACAATAATAACATAAACATTTCAGGAATCAATGATGGCTAACACAAAAATATGTCTGGAAGAAAAAAATAATTACTGAAAAGGTGTGTAGTTTATAAGATCGCATAGCGATCTCGTGGTTTCGGTTCAATTCTACTGCGTGGCACCTCGGGTAAGTGTCTCCTACTATAGCCTAATCTGACCAATGACTTGTGACTGGATCTGGGAGATGGAAACAGTATCGAAATCTTTAATATATATTCCCACCCACATGATTCCGGATTCGGTCCCAATGCCTGGAACGTTGGGCAAGTGTCTTCTACTATATCCTCGGGCCGATCAAAGCCTTGTGAGTGGATTTGGTAGACGGAAACTGAAAGAAGCCCGTCGTATATATGTATATATATATATATGTATTTGTGTGTCTGTGTTTGTACCCCCACCATCGCTTGACAACCGATGTTGTTGGTGTGTTTACGTCCTCGCAACATAACGGTTCGGCAAAAAAGACCGAAAAAATAAGTAATACGCTTACAAAGAATAAGTACTTGATTACATTTACTAACCGAAACATAATGACTGAAACAACAAACGAAGTGATGAAATTGATAAAGACATAATACTTTCGTAAAATGACGGTTCAGCCTCGTTTGAACAAGCTTTTGATAAAAAGTGTTGCAGACATAACCAACCCGTTTATTGAATATTTGTTTTTTGTAGAGAGCTGAGTGCAATTTTTTAATTGACTTAGCTACTATAACTAGTAGACTGAACGAACGGGATATATGCTAATAGTATTGCTTATTTGATTTATAGTCAATCGCTTGTCATCCCTCACCATGTGTTGAACACGATCAGTGTTTTCCTCGGTGGCGGCATTTGCAGAACACCTAGACCATATCTCACCTTCAAAACTTTCCTTTTCCCTCTTGAATTCAGCTTCCCATTTTTGCACTTCTGATGTCAGCGTCAGCGTGAATGTCCTTGGAGAACTAAACCTTTTTACTGCAGATACTTGATGATACCACGATGCCAAGTTTTATCCATTTTCAAGAGAAGTCGCTTCTTGTTACTTTTGAAATCTTCTTTGTTGAGTCAGATTTCAGTTTATCTGGAAAAAAACAATGTAGTTACTAAGAAGCAGAGTTGAAATTAATGCATGCAATATTTCACATCAGCTGATGAATTTTTCAGCTCATCGTCGTAATACTGATTTCGATCATGTACAGTAGACCACAATTTTTGAGAAAGTCTGAAGCAATTATGTAATGCTATTTGATAGATATTTTATTCACGTGTTTTTTTTTGGGGGGGGGGGTCGACTCAAAGGGTGAAAGGTGTAAATCAACAACTTATGGAACAGAACTAAGACATTGAAACCATGCAAAGAATTTTCTACAGAGTTCTTGCTTCTTGTGCTAATCCAGAACCATGAAGTAAATGTTAGATATAGTATTACTTAAAAGTGCCAAGATATTCTCTTTGAATTGGTAATGAATTAGCAACAGCTTTCTTAATGATAAAAGTCTTTGCAGTATTTCTTCCAGCTCTCCGTGTTCTGAGTTCAAATCCTGCTGAGGTCCTATCCCTCGGGGTTGGTAAGTAAGGCCTCTTCACTGAGATCATGCGTATGATATCGTGAATGTACAGCATTGTTAGAAGCACCTACTCTACTTGATCGACTGTTATAGATACGCCTACTTTCTACTTTTTATCTTTTATATATGTTTCAGTTATCAGACTGTGGCCACGCTGAAGCACCGTCTTGAAGAATTTTAGACGAACGTATCGTCCCAAGTAATGATTTTCTTTTAAGTCTGTTATTCAGTCTATCGATCAGTTTTGCCGAGCCACTAGATTACTGTGACACCAGCACACCAACACCGGCGGTCATGGATTCAACTCTATACATATGCCTGCCTCTACATGGTTATGCGACCGTGCTTTGGCTATCAGCATTTTAATACAGGCATTTATGCGTGTATATATATATATATATATATATATATATATACATACGTACATACATATATATATATACATACAAAGAGTGAGAGAGAGAGGGGGGGGAGAAGGGGCTAAACAGGGTGGAGAGAGGGGGAAAAGGAAAGCCATAACGTATCATGGACAGATAAAAAAATAGAAAGTAACAGAGACAATAATAAAAGAAAGGGAGGAAAATGATATTGAAACAAACTTGACCCCAATGCGATAAGAAGCTAGAACATTATTTTATTGAATTCCATTTGCATATGTTATATATGTGCGAGTTTACACATACATACATACATATATACAGGCAGACAGACAGACAAACAAACAGACAGACAAACAAACAGACAGACAAACAGACAGACAGACAGACAGACAGACAGACAGACATATAAATGGATAGATAGATAGATAGATAAATAGATAGATAGATAGATGCACACATACACACATGTACATATATGAATACATGTATACATGCATACATGCATACATAAATGCATATACACACATTCTTGTTCATGTATATTGGCACACGTATTACATGAAACACAACTGAAGCGGCGTTCTTGATAGTTATTTCAGAAGATATTCCCAAGTGACAAAAGGTAAGATCTAAAGTAATTTATGAATTCTTTCACATTAAGTAATGGATGTCGTACATATTTTCAATAATTTTCACCATTGCACTCTGAATTTCATTTGAGTCTGGTATAAGGGAAAACATTTCACGTTA
>NC_042998.1:165409577-165422077 GCF_006345805.1 Octopus sinensis
TCTGAAAGTTTTTGACAGAATTTCCTATTTAGAAGTTATTTCGTGTTAAAGTTGTCGTATTTGGGTAATTTCAGCCAATCAATGACGTGGGTTCGGTTGAAGAAAGCTACTGCTGTTTGCGATAATAATCGAAGAGGACCATCTTCTGGGTCATCTCTACTAAATGTCACCACTCCATTTGAAGAATCAATACCATAGAGCAACGAATCCGCAGCTAGCTTTTTTGATGTTGACGTATATGTACTTTCAAAATTCCTTATTTTACAGCTATGAGATGTATTGTTGTTGTCATGATTTTATCTTACTATAATCAATAACAAACACATTTCGTCAATATAAAAGTCTCTATTAAGGCGGCGATCTGGCAGAAACGTTAGCACGCCGAGCGAAATGCTTAGCGGTATTTCGACTACTGTTACGTTCTGAGTTCAAATTCTGCCAAGGTCGACTTTGCCTTTTATCCTTTGGGGGTCGATTAAATAAGTACCAGTTACGCACTAAGGTCGATGTAATCGACTTAATCCCTTTGTCTGTCCTTGTTTGTCCCTTCTATGTTCATCCCCCTGTGGGCAATAAAGAAATAAATATAAAAGTCTTCATTAGATTAAAAATAACATTATCGAAACATGAAGGTAAAACAAAACAAATAGCAGCTATACACCGGAAAATACGGTGCAAGTTCGCTCGCTGGTTGCTCGTTGATAGTGTATAAGGGAGGGAAAGAGTAAGGAATGCACAGTGCTGACTAGAAAGGAAGGAAGAATAAAGGTGACGAATAGAACAGAGAGGTGACCCGGAAGTTGTTCCTCTTCGATTACTATTGCAAACAGCAGTAGCTTTCTTCAACCGAAAACGCGTCGTTGATTGGTTGAAATTACCCAAATACGACAACTTTAACACGAAATAACTTCTAAAATAGGAAATTCTGTCAAAAACGTCCAGCGTAAACCGTGTTCTACGTGACAAATTCTACCAGTATTCGAAGTTTCAAACTGTTTAGTAAAAAAAAAAATTTTTAATCTGAGGAATATGGAATTAGAAAACTGATAAATGTAAGAAACAATATCTATGATGATGAGAAATTTCCAGAAAATCTGAGTTAATCCATCTTTATTGCACTCTCAAAAAGATCTGGAGCGGTGGACTGAACAATATCGAACGACTAGAATAATGAGTCACGTTACAAAGATCATTCTGAGAATTTTACTCCGTCGAGCAAGCAGCAGAATAACACCTGAGACTGAACAGTTTTGCTTTGTAAATGGTGCTGGTACTAGGAACGCTATTATTGTTTTGAGAGTGATAACGGACCGGGTGGCTGAGAAGCAAAAACACATCTTCGTGTATTTCAGGTATTTCATAGATTATTCAAAGGCCTTCGATAAAGTAAGACCCGATGTGGTACTTGAAGAACTCAGTAACCTAGATCTACATGAGAAAGACCTCAAATCTTGCAGAGCCTATATTGTAACCAATTTTAGGAATGAGAGCGTGCTTGATGGGCTGTGAAAAATGGTTCTTAAGGAGAATATTGAGGACAGTGCGGACAAAGTGTCTAATGAAGAAGTGGTGACTCGGGCTGTGGTAAACAGGAAATTGCTTGGTGAAATAAGGGCCAAGCAACTGAGAATTATTGGTCAGGTGATAAGGGAATTTAGTGCCGACCGGTAAGATTGAAGAGAAAGGAAGCAGAAGGAGAAGGATGATATGGATTCAAGCTTGACGAACTGGTTGGAAGAAAGAACCATAAAACATCAGGAATTGGAAGTGCTACAGAAAACAAAGAACAGAGAATTGTGGCAGGTTCACGATCGCCTATATCCTACATACTGGACTAGCAGTATCGCCCGGCGTTGCTCGGGTTTGTAAGGGAAATAACTATATAAGCATTTTTAGAGAGTTACTTCCCTTATATAATAACAAAAAATGCATTAAAAATGGGGAAAATGATGGTAATTTTTTTTAAATCGTAGACTCATCGTAGACGCGCGCTAATACCAAGAAGGGCTCGATATGAATCACGACTATAAGATACCCGCTTTTAGTTAAACTGCACCGCAAAATGTGGAAGTAGTTAGGAATCTAAATCGTAGGAAACAGACACTCACACAACTTCAGTTTTATATATAAAGATATGGCAACTAAAAAGAATTAAGAAATACTTCCCGTTTTGAGCTATAGTCTTAAAAAGTTATAAGGTTATGTGACAAGTCAAAGTAAACAATAATTGAGCAAAGAATAAACACACGCAAAAAAAGAAACAAACAAAACAGAATATTAATTACCTATTCATATTGTTGTTGCTATGGACGATGCATTAATTATATGTATTGTTCAGTATTAAATAAATTATGAATTACTTTTAATTAAATTGTCTTAACATTTCATAGTTGTTTCATAGATAAAACCAAACATCATCTCACACGCTCTATTCTTTTCTGAAAACTTCTGAGACATCTAATTCCTTTACTTCTTTCTTTCTTTTAGCCTTTCCTTATTCTTTCTTATTTTCATTCTTACTTCCTTCCATCCTTTTTTCTTTCTTTCTGTCCTCCTTCTCTTTCCTCTTACATCGTGCCCCATAGTTCTATCTAGTTGTCTATTCAGTTGTCACTCTTTTTGTTTATGATTTCTACTACAAATTAAACTGGCAGAAACGCAATTAGCTTTATATTCCTCCACTCTCTCTCTCTGTATGAGCTTATAATAAGCATGACGTTTGTGTGTGTGTGTGTGTGTGTGTCTGTAAGATGAATATATGTTTGTAGCCAAAGCTTCAAGACAAATTTTTCATCGAGATAACAGAAAGTTTATGATAGACGAATATCTTTTCCAAATGAACATCTCTGATTTATGGAACATTTTTCAAATTCTTTCCATATTCTTAGGCAACACAAAACATATTGAATAACCCCAAGCGCTGCAATAGATAGTGCAGACGGTTACTGATAAAAAAAAGTAATACGTTTATATAAATTAGTACAGTATTTTATATTTTAAAAGAAATGGGTATGGGCATATTTTTAGAAAAAATGACAAAACGTCAAATTATATTTCAGAGTCTAAGTATTTTAATTTTTCTTTTCTGTGCAATTTTATGAAGACCAAGTCGAACCAGCTTCCGAATTCTTTGGTTGCAATAGTTCTGAATTCATTAGTATTCCCGACCGAATTGAAGATTGTCAGGACTTTTTTAAAGCAATTTCTTCAAAACATGAAAATATAGCTAATTCATGTGATTATTAGCGTTTTAGGTATTATTATACCAGGGAAAGTTTAAGTTCGGTGGCTAGTATATATATATATATATTTACCGTGATTCACCGTGACCGACCAGGCTATCAGATGTTGCTGCACATCGTTGGTCACAATGCGATTCGCATTGTTTTAGCCTTCAAATGAGGCGGCCCCGCTGAAGAAAAAGTACAGAAAGAGTACAGCAGGATCGTTAGTGAAATAGTAGTTTAGTTGCTATTTCTAATTTTCGGTATGTGGTGGAGCAAATTTTGCTGAACCCTAGTTATAATTATACTCATAATTATAGAATTTTTGTATATATATATATATATATATATATATATATGAAAATGTACACGTAGGACAGCCACCAGAACCCTAATACTTCATACACACACACACACACACACACACACACCACACACACACACACACACACACACACACATATACATATATATATATATATATATGTATATTGGTACAGGACGTCGCCAACAGTAAACAACATGACATCCGAAAAAACAAATGAGTTAAATACAGAAATAACGATTTAAAAATGGAGAACAATACAAGTAATACAAAGATTACACAGAACGACCCTTCATCAGTTGTCGGCTGTCTATCTACTCCCCATTTCGATCAATCAACGACAATATGAGTCTTCGAAGACAGTTGCTCCCATAAATACCAAAATAAAATTTTGGATTTATGGAGGGGCAAAGTTAAGAACAAGAACAGGACAATGGAGATATACAGGGAAACCGAACGAAAACAAGCATGGAGTATCGTTAGACCCGAACGAGAGGAAAGCAGTGAAGGCTGAGAGAAATATTTTCTTTGAAAAGAGAAAAGATAGAAGAGAGATATAGGAGAAGTCCGTGCAGGAAAGAAAGATGGTCACGTGAGGAAAAGAAAGATGGCCGATGGTCACGTGGTGCTATTAAGATAGACATGGCCACGGTCAATACTGGCCGAAACCTATCAAAGTATATGTGTGTGCGAGCGCGCATGTAAAGAGAGAGAGAGAGAGAGAGAGAGAGAGAGAGAGAGCGGAGGAGGGATGAAAACTTCTGTAGCAGTGCGAGTTTAGTTACTGTGTACTGGGGAAACACGGAGTAAAAGTTACGGAGATTTTCATCTTGCAATAAATATAACTTTGCAATGGGTATTGAGTACACTTTTTGTTCTTTGTTTGTGCAATAACTTGTGATGTAGTCTCATATGCAGACATATACACAAGTATACATACACGCAGACAGGCGCACGCGTGCACATACACACACTCATACATATAACAAGAAGACTAGTTTCTATCTAAAATATTTGGTTACATAATCTTTCCTGCATTTGATTAACAAAGAATGTTCTTTATGTAATGTAAATTATATAATCCAATTGCATTGTAAAATCTTCTTTTGTTTTCCATATGCAAGCAGGGACATACCATTCTGCGCATTCCAACCAAGTGAATTGTGCACTAAAATATGAGTCTTATTCTCTCTTTTTTTGTTTGTTCCTTATTTGGATATACGGGAAATTACATGCTGTTGAAAACACTCTTTTATCTACCGTCAATATAAATTTAAATCGTACTATATATGTGTGTGTGTGTATATAGTCTTTTATTTGTTCCAGTTATTTGACTGCGGCCATGCTGGAGCACCACTTTTAGTCGAACAAATCGACCCCAGGATTTCTTCTTTGTAAGCCTAGTACTTCTTCTGTCAGTTTATTTTGCCGAACTGCTGAGTTACTGAGACGTTAACACACCAACATCGGTTGTCAAGTGATGGGGGGGGACAAACACAAATACACAAACACATACAGATATATATATAGTACTAGGCTTACAAAGAAGAAATCCTGGGGTCGATTTGTTCGACTAAAAGTGGTGCTCCAGCATGGCCGCAGTCAAATAACTGGAACAAATAAAAGACTATATATACACACACACACACATATATAGTACGATTTATATTGACGGTAGATAAAAGAGTGTTTTCAACAGCATGTAATTTCATATCTATATATATATATTATATATATATATATATATATATATATATATAAATATGTATATTATATATTGTATATATTCAAAGAGCAATAAAGATTCAAGTTAATTTAAAAAATTTACTTGAATATGGTACCTAACTTAGATGCACCAAAAAAAACTATACTGATTTAACAATACAGTAATGTGGGGTGATTATAAGCGAGAAAGAAGCAACAAGAATGGATAGGTTTTTAGTACGATCGTTTCAACAAGGACAGGTTTTATTAAAAGTTGCAAAATTACAGCATATAAACGAGTCCCGTACTCATCAGCTAAAATACATGTAAGTTCTCTAGACATCCTAGTGTTTGAGGCTATACTCATGAAGTAATGTAGATAATTAAACAGATTTCTAAAGATTCTGGAAAAAAATTTCCCTATCTCTCATAGATATCATAGAAATTTCTAGGAAAACAGTTAGGATTTCTTATTCAACCCTCCAAATATGTCCACTTTAATAGCTAAAATTAATAATAACAACATTAAACTAGCCAGGAAAGATAGAAATAAAAATAATAATATCAGAATGAATACCAATAGCAATAACAATAATACTACCAACAATAAAAACAGCAATAGGAACTATCAAAACATAGGTGAAATAGTAACCACAGAATGACTAATAACATTAACATTAATAGTAATAATAACAATGCCGATATTAATAGAAGTAATATTGTTAATAATAGAAATAATAGAAAAAGGCTAATGGAGAAAATAAGGAGAATGAAAATATCAGTGATATCTATAACAATAATATACAGTTGGATAAAAAGACTAACAATAATAATAACATTACGAATAATATAAGAAATCTTGGTAGGACTTTACGCCTAAATGATGAAACGGAAGGATCAATAAATAATAACAATACTTTAGATATCAGTACCAACTATAGAAATGATAATCAAAATAATAGGAACCTTAAACATCTACCCAGGAATAATCCAAGGCCTGAAGTGTTCCTCCTGTATGTAAGTGTAGAATAAAATCAAAATGCCCGGCACCTGGTCTATGTAGGGAAAATAATGTAATCTATAAATGTACCATATCCACGGAGAATAACAAATATTTTACATTGGCTGTACAATAATTTTTTAGCCAGAGTTAGAAATCACATCTCGACTTTTAAATTACGTCATAAAGCTGGTACCACCACACTTTCAAACAAAATCTGGGAACTCAAAATAATAACAAAAATTATACCCTTAATTGGGAAATAGTTAGGAGAGCAATTCCGTATAAAAATAGTAGGGTTGGTTGTCAACTATGCTCCATGGAGACGTACGAAATTCTAAAGCATAGTAAACATAGAAACTTATTGAATAACCATATCGAACTAGGTCAAGTTTGTGTCCACGCTAAATTGAAGACTTAAAATATTTAAATGATTGGAATATTCATAGCTAGATAGATAGATATAACTTGATTTCTACTAGTATAGCACTGCTTTAGTAGATAACTAAGAGTTCTCACATTATAGTTATCTTATCTTTTTCCTTATATCTACATCAGTTTTTTGAGAGAACAGAGAAATGAATAGTACTTATTCGCTACTTAATTGAGGCTTTATTTAATTTCAAACTCACAATTTTTAAATTCTTAATTTTAAATCTTAATTGTAATATTTAATTTTAATTCCTAACTTAATCTAATTTAAGTAGCATAACTCTAATAAATTATAATTAGTTACTGTAGCCCCATAATTCTATTTCATAATTAAATAAATAAGGCTATTCCCTCGGTGATAATATGATTATCTTCATTAGGATAGACAATCCCCTAACACCTTGTAAATGATCTTATAAGATTTGACCTGTAGTCGGTCAATGTATGAATAATAACGACAACTCCTTAAGACAATAAAATGAATAAATTAAATAAGTAAATTTTTAATGACTTTTGATAAGATTATACTTAGATTTTCCTAATGTATTTTCTGGTGATTTTAGCATCTGACCCCTTAACCCCTGACTGTGTTATCTCTTTAGATTCTCTTTAAACTCATAGCTGATTTCAACAGCAATAAATTAACGGTTTACTGGTCAAAGAATAATAATATTCCCCTCCAGTCCCCAGATGCCTGTTGATTAAAACCAGACTTACAGTCTACTAGCTCTTCTGTATAACTAGAACCCTCTTTTTTCTTTTTCTTTTTCTTTTTTTCCCTTCTTTCCCTATTCCTTTCTCTTCTCTTTTTCTTTTTTTCTTCCTTATTCTCTGTTCCTTTCTCTTCTCTTTTAGTCCCCCTTTCCCCTCCTTTTTTGCTCCCTCCTCCATTATTTCTCTCTTTTCTTCTATTCCCTTCTCTATTCTTGGCCGATCTAGTAAGCCCTTCAACCTTTAAGAGTTAAATAGCTGCAGCCTCTTGTGAATAGCAGTAATGTGATTAATATGGCAAACACCTAATCATATAACAAGGATTGGTACCTACCTCATTGTGTTCAACCATTGTAAAATTTATCGCCTGTGAATATGAAATTCATCTCCATTTCTCTGGAAATTTACATCTACACCATTGGAATCTGTGCATATATACAAAGGATTAATTCACCCTCTCTGTAATGCTAATAACAATGGATAAATTTGTCTTCTGTGAGTATATAATCCCTCATCATATCTATGGAAATTCATATGGATTAGGTCACCTTCTCTGTGATGCTACCAAAACTTTTTAAAATTCTGTGATAAGACTATGCATCATCTTTAAAGAACTTTAATGAACTTTAGAAATCTGTTTAATTATCTACATTACTTCATGAGTATAGCCTCAAACACTAGGATGTCTAGAGAACTTACATGTATTTTAGCTGATGAGTACGGGACTCGTTTATATGCTGTAATCTTTGCAACTTTTAATAAAACCTGTCCTTGTATGAAACGATCGTACTAAAAACCTATCCATTCTTGTTGCTTCTTTCTCGCGTATATATGTATATATATATATATATATGCATATATACATATGTATATATATAACAATAAGGGTTTTTTGCAACAAGTTGCTTAAACCACATACCGAAAATATTAGAAATAACAGTCAAAGGACTACTATTTCTTTTACTACAAAAATAAGTCTCCACAAACCACAATATTTGTAACTCACATATGGCAAAAGAAGAAGAAAAACAACGAAACCACACAGTCTACGGATTAATTATGGACGCACGTTTCTGGATTAGAATCGTAAAGTTCATTTCCTTATCAACATGATATTTCCCATAAATCTAGAAATGCTAGGAAAAACTTACCTCTTATACCTTCTATCAAGCGTCATCGAAAGATACAAAAGTCCACTAGCATATCCACATTTATATAGACAAGCGAATTCGTATTTCCCTCCAAAATCCTACCACGTGAGTCACAAAACAGTCCTGCCGAAACGAAGTTTCATAGTTTTGTTATGTATATGTATATGTATGTGACGGGCTTCTTTCAGTTTCTGTTTATTGGGATATTGAGGTTCTAGGTAGTGTCTGTACTACGTGTACGTTTTGTAGTATTTAATGCATTTTTCATTTATGGATGAACTGAACCCCACGTATCCCGACTTTTGTTAAAGGTAAGTTTGTATACATTTTTGCGACTTTTACCTTCTTTCTCTTTCGTCTTAATATTCGTTTTCTAGCAAGTCAACTTCCCCCTTCCCTCTCTCTCATCTTCTTACACTTAATTGTAGACTTTCTCCGTTTCTTCCCCTTTTCTCCCTCTCCTCCTCTCCCCCCTCTCTCTCTGTCACTCTTTTCCTCTTGTCCCCTTCTATCTGCTACCTACACGTGACCAGTGACTGCTTTTGTATCTTCTGACTTTTTGCCGCTGGAAGCCTAATGTACTGGTCAAACATTTTTTTCCTCTTCTCAGTTCTGTTCTTTAAATCCATTTGAGGATTTCTCCCAGGCGTTAATCCATCATTCTCATTTTTGGCTCCATGGCTCTATTTATTCATTTATTTATTTATCTATTTATTTATTTATTGTCTTTGTCTATCGTTTCAAATTCCTGTTGTTTACTTTCGTACATCCACCCAATTTTTTTGCTCATGCCCTGATACTCCGCAAATTCGGCGCGTACCGCCGATATACGAAGTTCCTAGTCTTATCGTTAAAGGCATGAAATTATGTATCAGTATATGTGTGTGTGTATGTGTGTTTATGCATATATATATATATATATATATATATATACATATATATATATATGTGTGTGTGCGTGCGTGTGTGTATGCATGTGTGCATATACGTTTGTGTGTTTGTGCTTGTCCCTCCAACATTGCTTGACAACCGATGCTGGTGTGTTTACGTTCCCCGTAACTTAGCGGTTCGGCAAAGAGACCGATAGAATAAGTACTAGGGTTACAAAAAATAAGTCGTGGGGTCGATTTTCTCGACTAAAGGCGATGCTCCAGCATGGCCGCAGTCAAATGACTGAAACAATTAAAAGAATAAAAGAAAGAATATATCATATATAGAGAGAGGAATAGGGAAGGTGAAGAGAGAGAGAGAGAGTCAAACAAACAGATACAGAGAGAGAGAGAGATTGTTGTATTTCTGACCACCATAATAACCTTATTGCAGCAATCAAAATTTCTCTAATATTCACTGATAAAGACATGAAATAACAGCATCGATATTCCATAGACATTTTCCTTTAAGATCACATCATTCCTATACTGTGAAAATTTGCATAATTGCCTTCAATATGCTGGGCGGTATCCGCCGAGTTCGGAGTAACATTTCTACAAACGGTGTGTAAAAATACCAAGCACAATCTTGCTATCATCCACAATGCCGTCCTAATCATTTTCAATATGGCTACCTTTAAGTCTTCGCCAAATACATTTATCCGTATCTATTAGCATTTTGCATGATCAGTGATGCCCATCGGATTTCTCTTTGCACCGTTTCACCTATATTGTTTCCTTATTTATCTTCTTGTTTATTTGTGTCTTCATTTTTCTATGTTGTTTTTTACTTTGTTTTGTTCAATCGACTTCTTTCTCTCGTCTGTTTATGCGTATTATGTCGTCCTGTCTTTATATTTGAATTTCATAAGCTTCTGCATAAGATATGAATGTTTCTCTCTTATCTATCTATCTATCTATCTATCTATCTATCTATCTATCTATCTATCTATCTATCTATCTATCTATCTATCTATTTATCTGTCTATCTGCCTGTCTGTCTATCTATCTCCCTATCTATCCATCTATCTACCTAATTATTTACCTATCTATCTTTCTATCTATCTATCTATCTATCTATCTATCTATCTATCTATCTATCTATCTATCTATCCATCTATCTGTCTGTCAGTCTGTCTGTTTATCAGTCTATCTATATATATATATATATTCATATATAACTCTACACTGTAATAAAGGAAAAACCGATCGTCGTTAACTTTAACTTTAGTTCTTTACAAATTAACTTTGATAAAATAATTCGAAAATTTCAAGTAGTGCTTGCTTAAGATTCCAAATGAGGAGAAAATGATATCATACACGGCTACTATGATAATAATAAAGAATAATAATAAAAGAATTATATGCAATAGGAGGTGTGCTCTTCTATCTCTTTTCACTCTTTGGAAAACATTTTCCAAAGAGAAAAGAAGGATATACTTAGAAACGATTATCACTCCCTGAGCAACAACTCTCTTTCGTATTCACACACACACACACACACACACACACACACACGTGCATGTGTGTCTGCCTGTGTCTTTGTGTCATTATGTATGTGAGAACGTGTGTGTGTATGTCTGTGTGTGTGTGTATCATAATATGTATGTACATATGGGAACGAGTATGATTGGCACTGCACATGAGAATTTTATTACAAACTTGATGAATGTTTCACACATTTTTACAGTACCTTTTATAACGGGTAACTATAATCTTCTGATTAGGCGTGTTCTTTCCAGTGTGGGAAAAACCAGCCCCTCGGGATTGGTATTGCGATAGCGAATATGTGTGAGGGCGCTTAACGAAGTAATTACTCAATTTCTATCTCTCTATCATAGTTTCACTATTTGATTCTTTCTCACAAGTACTCATTCCTACAAATTTCTGTCATCAAAATACCATTTCTCTTAAACAAAACCTATTCTTTTTTTGCGATTCCACCTTTCTCTACCATTCCCTTCCACTTGTCTGCCACTTGTCTTCCTTATAATATCACATCTTTATATTGACAATCTCCATTTGTCTTTCGTTCTGATTTATTATCGTTTTCTCTTCACAAATTGTTATTTTCGATTTGAATCTTCCTAATTATGATCTCATGCATTTTTCAATCGCGCTTCTATTTCTTTGTTCAAAAATGTCAAGGAAATCTTCCTTCCATGTTTCATTATATATTCTCAACCTTCTAATTATTGCTTCCTCTCTCTTTAGTGTATGATATATTCAAATATTCTCTCCCTTGTCTATTCATTTATTCATCTGTTAAGATAAAACAAATACTCTTTGTGTTCATATATTTTGTTTTCAGCTTCGGTGTTTTTGAGCTTAATATCACATTTTGTATTTGTAAATAGATAAATCTACAACATTTGTGTAAATATATAAATCTCCAAAAAAATTTTACTACATTATGAGGTCGATCATACTTACTTAGCAACTGATATTAATCTTGATAGTTTCATTTCCGATTCCAGATTTTGGTTCATCATGTCAGTGTACAGCAGCATTAGCTCAGTCGCGATACTAAATGATAATTATCGGGATGGTTTTTGAATCATGCTCTAGTTCTATGAAGAGTGCCCTCTATCATTGTATCTGAACGACTTGGCTCTGAGCTATCGCTGTGGGAACAAGATATGATGTAGAGCATTGCACTCGAACTGGAACGTGAGTGAGCCGGATCGGGACACGCAGACGACGTCGCGGTAGTAGTATCAAACATAATAGAAATCGATTAACGGGTTATAAAATGTATTAACAACAGCGAGTCGGTACGCTTAAATCGGAAATCAAAACCACACCGGCCAGCACCGTGAGTCGATGGACTAGCGCTCCTGTTACGATGCTTGGGATCTAGTTTAGGGAAGGTATTCGCATGGACAAGGATTTGGCATTTGTTACGAGTATATTGATCATATCACCCTACAACTGAGTTGAGAGAGAGTTAGTCCTGAAAGTTCCAGTAGGGGTGGCGTGTGCATATATTGTACACAATGAAAACAAAAAAACACAAAATATTTT
>NC_042998.1:165427077-165448057 GCF_006345805.1 Octopus sinensis
GCTGCTACGTACTCTCGTACTTCACGTAGCTCTCTTAACTTATAGTGATTAGCTTGTTCCATCCGTCACGTGGAAAGGGTGTGCCATTATTACTAATTCTCTACAACAATATATAAGCCTCAGATAGATAGATAGTTAGATAGATAGATAGATAGAGACAGAGAAAGAGAGAGAGAGAGAGAGAGAGAGAGAGAGAGAGAAAGTCTGTGCGTGTATTCAGCTTCAATGACTAAAACCAATAGATTAAAATAATATACATAAATATATGTGCGCTTTTTCATTTTACTACGATTTAAGCAATTGGAGTTAAGTCATGCTAAGACATTTATTTCAATGAGTCAACATGATCGACTAAATGTCCATCATATCGACTTCAATATTTATTGCTTTCAATAACTTCATTTGTTGATCTCTATTTGTCAAGCTGCTTATATGCAGGGCTATGGTAGTATACGAATTCCAAAGTAAACTACAATGTTGTAACCATTAAGATGTATTGGTTCTTTCGGACAGACACACATGTACAACACTTTCTATTTGTTGACCATACATTTTAACAAGTAACTTTACAACGTTATAGTCAAGAGCACAAACCAAAACTAGATAGAAATAAACAACATGAGTTCAAGATATATTAACAATGAATAAAACTTGAATATTAACAATGAAAATTATATTAATCAACCAAACCCAACACTCGGTCAGGCACAGAATCTGTGAATTGAGTAGTGAAAGTACTTTGGAGGTAATAAAGTTAATAAAACGATTTTAAGATTATTAATTCTGTTTCCTTGATACGTTGTACAAAAAATGTTGCATGGGTTTCAAAGGCCCAGAATTCTTCAATATCGTCTCAGAAAGCCGGAGAGACATACTTAGAGTAGATGTAGCTGTTGTCAAAACAAAACTAGATCTCTTCTTGTCAAGAGTTCCGGATGAACTTACGCAGATGAGGGCAACAACACCAAACTCGCTCATTACCAAATGCGAGATGTTCTAACATGTCGCCTTTGGGTCCAAGTATTGAAAGTGGCAAAACTAATAGCGGTGCCCCGGCATGGCTACAGCTCTCGCGCTGACACTAGTAAAAGAAAAAAATGCTAATGCTACAATCTACTTTATTCTAAAAATGAAACCAAGGAGCCCTACCGACGTTAATATGCATGAAAATGCTGCAGTTACAAACATAATATAAATCATTAATAAGGAATGAGAAAACAGCATTAAAAAAGATTAAACTTGCTGGCCTTGTGCCAAAATTTGAAACCAATATTTATACGAATTCTACGATATTTACGGATTTTCAAATATATCATCTGTAAATCGTCCCCTTCTTGTTCTATAATAGTGTCTGATTGCCAATTCCTGCAGATGGGCTTTGTAAGGCAAACTCCAGGTTTAAAGCCCAAATATAATTCCCACATTCACACACACAGACACACACACACACACACACACACACCACACACACACCACACACACACATATATATATATATATATATATATATATATATATATATACATGCACACGCGTACGTGAACACACAGATGCACGTGGAATGACTGGAAGGTAGATTTAAAATTAAGGACTCGTAAGTAGCATCTACGTTAGGTTATATACATCAACGAAAAGTAAGAAAAAACTATGGAAATATTAACGATCCTTTAACAATTTAGAATATTTTTCATTGCGTAAAATATAGTCATTATACTTGTCATTTATCCATTGTTTTAGCCGTGAGATTAAAATCATCAATTATACTTCCGAACGACTAATTAAAAACTGTTGTCCTTCTCTATACTCTTCCTCATAAACCTTAGCCTTAAGAAAAACTTGTAGAGGCGAAAAATTAGTGGTTATTTATCTTCAAACCCTTAATGAAATGAAAATGTAAACCTATTCGTGTGTATGAGAAGGTTGCTAATATGAACTAACAAGTAATTAATAAAGTCATAAAGAAAGAACACACACACACACGCACGCATACACACACACACACATATATATATATATGTATATATATGTATATATATATATGTCTATCTATCTATCTATCTATCTATCTATCTATCTATCTATCTATCTATCTATCTATCTATCTATATATATATATGTTTGTATGTATACATATATATTTGAGTGTAATGATATCACGCACCGAACTGACGGATCTTGTGGTTTATAAATACATTTGCTGTTAGCACCATTAAGATTTATAATCTTTTACTACGGATAGGCAAATAATTTTTATGTCGACTGAAGGAGGAATATTATATATTCTTGAAATTTCAAGTGTTACATAGAATTGGTAACAGAATATTTGTTTTAATTTAGAAATTAGTAAGGTGACGGTGAATGTTAATTCCTTATAATGAACTAATTAGAGTTTCATATATGCACATATCCACATATGTATGTATATTTGCATGTATATATATATAGATAGATATATATATATATGCATATGTATGTATATATGTATGTATGTGTGTGTATGAGTGTTTCAGATACAAATCTTTCTCTTATTGCCATATTCATTATATGTAAACCTACACATATATACGCATATATATATACATACATATATGCATATATATACTCACACACACACATAGACACACGTATAGATATATGTGTGTATGTATATATATATATATATATATATGTTTACATATACATGGATATGCTGATGTCTGTGTATATAGGTGTGTGTATGTGCGCGCGTCATGTGTGTACATATATATATATATATATATATATATATATATCACGTGATCATTCATATACGAGTGGCTGAACATATGATAAAAAGCACCACTTAATACATTTAGTCGAAGCTGTATTTAATATGTTGACTCGGTTCCACATTATTTTATATTTTTTGTTCAAAGCACGTCCACTTCGTCAAATGTATGTAGTCAATATGTATTAGTGTATCTGTTGCGTAATTGTTTCATTGCGATTATTGGCTCATATGCTTGAGTGGTGGCCATTGCATGTATCTCTAAATTAAATTTCTTGCTAATTGAAATTTTGAGAATTTTCTCCGTTACCTGGAGAATAATATGTTATTAACTTTAACGACATTATTCTTATTAGTGTTACACTTTCAATTAACGAGAACTTATTTTCGGCTCACTTTTTCAAAGTACGATAACGTGTACTTAACTATGAATTCTTCTAATAGAAGGCGTTCTTAGGAAATTTTCCGATGCCTTCAACAATTACCGGACTGTCCTCGCAAACCTGACTGAGATTTGGTAAAGCAGCAACAGCAACGATGCCATGAATAATTTCTGATAATTCCTCTATGGCTATTTTTATACTTCTACTCTTATATTCTACTCCTTCTAAGACACCAACATCGCCCACAACAATGTGGAGGCGCAATGGCTCAGTGGTAAGGCAGCGGACTCGCGGTCGTAAGAACGCGGTTTCGATTCCCGGTCTGGGCATTGTGAGTGTTTAAACACCTAAGCTCCACGAGACTCCGGCGACGGGGGTGGTGGCGAACCCCGCTGTACTCTTTCGCCACAACTTTCTTTCGCTCTTTCTTCCTACTTCTGCCACAAAGCAGAGTAACCCTGGTGTAACCCACTATGGTGTGGTAAAATTTCAGACTCTAGTCTAGATTACGAATCCTCTGTATCCCATGATGGTTCAGCTCTCCACCCGTTAAAAGCCACCGTTTACGGAATGAGGATAACAACGTAGCTTTCGCGCCCATGCAACCGCCAGTCTATCGCGTGTGGTGGGTGGATCTTCAAGTTGCCACACGCACTCTTAGTAACTTAGAGTAGGCTCGAATTAGAGATTATTCTTTGTGGCCGATGGCGTAAGTCCTGGTTGGAAGAAGAAGACCACAACAATAACAACAATGATGATGACAGGCTAGCAGCAGCAGGCGGCAAATAGGCAGATTAATCAGAGTGTTAGATGAAATACCTTATGCTATTTATTCTGACACCTTGTCAATTCTGTTTCAATTTTGACTCGGCCATCAACACTACTTATTCTTCCGGGACCGATAAATAAATCACTGCTTGTAAGGAAACAGATTAGCAGAAACGGTAGAACGTTGATTATGCTACCTTGCAGTATTTATTCCGTCTCTTTGTGATCTGAGTTCAAATCCCCTCGTGATTATCGTGGATAGTAGATACAATCCACTCCCTAATTTAACACTGCCAACAGGACCTTAGAGTTCTCGAACCTGATAGCAGTGTCGAACCTGCTGCAAATCTTCGAGCGTGCAGATAACAGATAATATAATCGGTCTCATCCTCTTGTATCGGAGGCCCCCATAAATGATTAAGGGATAAAGATGACCGAAAATATCGGGATCAACCCCTTATCATTCATCATACTGTCAATTCAACAATCATTACCACCATAATGACAATACTTATAGTAGGAAAAGTAATTTTTGGTACAAGGCCAGTCATTTTTAAAGGTGTCAGTTAGACGTGACTCTCGGCTCCAATATTTTACTGATATTGTATTTTCATCGACACCGGGGAGATAATAGGTAAATTCAACGTTGGTGGAATTTGAACTGAGAAGGTAAAGAGCGAACAAAAATACCGCAGCTATTTTTTGTATACTCGGACGCCCAAACGATTCTACTAGCTCGCCGCCTTAATAAGGAAAGTAATAAAAACAGTAGTGTTATAAAACCACAATGAAACAACAAAATTAATACTAAAATAACAAAACACAATAACAACGATCTATTGTAATGCCATCTTCACACCGTTCTTTATGACCACTCCAAGATTTTAAATAATCCGATATTTTCCAAAAGGCTGAATAAGATCTTTCAAACGTGTAATTCATTACATTTCAACCAGCATATACATTTTACCAAACACAATTATTAAAACTAGACGTGACTTTATTCGTCAAAACTTCATTTTTAATGTTCACTTGTTTATCTAATATTTTTTTTGTATTTACTTATATATATTTTCATTTATCCGTGGATGTGTTATTATGAATCTTAATTTTTGCTTTTCGTTATTTTTGTTTTAATTTTTTTTTATGGTGTGGGATTTATATTGCATTTAATTATTAATGTAAAAAGGATGGATTGGATTACTTATGATGATAACTCGTGTATTCCACAATTCTGTGTTTGAAACCTTCATGGTCCGGATTTCATTTTTCGATAATCAATAAGAATATCAATAATGCAGTATCACCAAATAATAAGAAATTGTATCAAATAATATCAGTTGCTTCTAATTTAGGCACGAGACAAACAGTTTTGAGGGGAGGAGGTTTGCCGATTATATTAGCACCAATACTAGGCTGGTATTTTATTTTATTGAACCAGAAGGATGAAAAGCAACATTAGAAAAATAATCGGAACAAATATCGCAAAGCATTTTGTTCAATCCACAAACGATTCTGCCGCCCCAACACTCTGTAATAATCTAATAATGCTGATATCGTGACGATATGTGGATATGTAACCGAAAACTCTTCTTCCGTAATGTTCTCTAATTAAAAACAGTATTTCTAAAGACGACCGCTCCTATTACATTTACTATCATTCTGAAAATGTGAAATACAAACTATAGGACAAAGGGAAGGTTACGCAGGGGGTTAAAGGGGAGAAGGTAGGGAAGAAAAGGTTAAAAGAGCATTACTCACAAAAAGACAAATTTGTTAAACAGGGAGCTAAAAGCACCCACCATAATAACAAATCACAACTTAACATCTGATATAAAAGCTATAATGAATAATTATAGTTTCGTATATAAAATAATGGGATCGTCGCGAGCAGAATGACTTTCATCAAAGTTTTGTTCGACTATATTTGAGCTAAGAATACAAAAAAATAAATAAATGAATAAACAACAAAAGGGTTTGCTTCGAGTCAAAAGGAAAATTTGTCGGAACGGGCTATCGACCTACTAGATAACGCGGCCAAATTTCCGTCATTTCAGCTTTATCGTCATAAATCAGGAAAGGTCACGTTGAAAACTGTAGTCCTATATTTATATACAGATGTATTTGTGTAAAGTTTAATTTAACATGATCGAGCTCTTTCGCACATGTGAAGACTTTCCGCTGCAGAAACAATTCCGGGAGAAAATTCTCTAATTAGTCATGTGCCTTTGAATAACGTCATTGGATTGTAGAACTCCTACGTTTCTACGTTCTTTAGCTTCGTAAGCTGTGCACTCTAAATATATCATTCACAGCTCGATAAGAACGAACTTATTAATATTTTATCCCCTCTTCTCAACCAGAGTTTGTTTCAATTGTCTCTAGGAATATGTTTAACTATCTCTCAAAGTAGAGGTAATTTCAATAAACCTATAATTTATTTCGATAATGTTTATTTTTATTCAAATTATGGCCTGGCTGAGTCCTTAATTCTGATTCATTAACACACACACACACAGTGTTTCGCGGGTACTTAATTTATCGACCCCGAAAGGATGTAAGGCAAAATCGACCTCGGAGGAATTTGAACTCAGAACGTAGTGATGGGCGAAACACCGTTAAGCATTTCGTCCAGCTTGCTAACGATTCTGCCAGTTCGCCGCCTTAGTAATAGTCCTTTCTATTATGGGCACAATGCCAGAAATTTGGAGGAAGGGGAAATCGATTACATCGACCTCAGTGCGTAACTAGTACTTATTTCATCGATCCCGAAAGGATGAAATTCAAAGTCGACCTCGGCGGAATTTGAACTCAGAACGTAGCGACGGGCGAAATACCGCTAAGCATTTCTAACGATTCTAACGTTCTAACGATTCTGCCACCTCGCCGCCTTCGTCAAAGAAATACCAATAATTATGATTACTAATGACATACAGAAGAAGTCACACATTCTACATCTCGGGTACGGTGGAGGATAGGAACTACTGACGCTAACGTGTTAAAGTCATTTGTTTTATTACATGGAATTTGTGAATGTCAAATTAAATGCTGGGGTTGAACTACGAACGTAGATGATATAACGAAATAGCACAATGACATTTTGTTCATCACTCCAAAAATTCTGCCATCGAGCATATTTTAAATTATAATGCTGCTAGTGACGGTCTTTTTTCTTTTGTCAGAAGTGTTTTTTGTTAATACAGATCTTTTACTACATAAAGTAGACAAACTTACATGCATACAAACAATTGCAAATGCTTACATACGTTGGCGTATTTGTATATAAATATATATAAATACTCAAAACATACAGGATCTTGAGGATAAATTGTGACAATTTTTACAAGGCACAAAACTGGTTATAAATACTAAAATAATGGTAATAGACAAATATAATTTTAATGTAACATTTATCACAACAAAAACATTTATCACTCAATATGGCCGCTCGTTTGGCCAATTATTGCTTTCACACGAAAACGAAATTTTTTTGCAGCTACTGCAACCTCCGCCCTTTTGATTTTGCCTATCATGTGCACGAGGCAGGTCTTCAAACTGTTGACGCTCGAGTAAAGAATTGGTCCTTGCTTGAAGTACGCCCCATAAAAAGTTGTAATCTAGGTTATTACTCGGCCAGCTGTTGATCCTCACAAAAATGGCACCTTCTCATCAAGGAAGGCCTGTGCTGCTTTTAACCCAGGGCATGGTGCAAAATCATGTTATTGGTAGTGTGCCCGGTGCGCGTCAAAAAGAAAAAATGACGGAAGGATTCTGTTGTTCCATGACTTTCTGTGGTCCAATCAGGTCGTTATTTACCGGAAAAATAAAGAAAAGGATTAGATTTTCAAGCAAGGTTTTGTCAAAAAATGCAATGTTAAACTCACTAAGTCAACTGCTTAAAATTGGTCTCAGTTTATCTTCAGTTTATGTGCAGATCTTCAGACTTTCATACATATACGCATGCATACATACAAACATGCATACATACATACATACATACACATACATACATACATACATACATACATACATACATACATACATACATACATACATACATACATACATACATGCATGCATACATACATACAAGTGAAAAGAGAATACCCATGCTCGACTATTGAGAAAACTGCATTGTCTCTATCCCGATTACAAGTTCAGATTTATACGCACGCGCACCTTCGTATTGTGATCACCAAGATTTTATTTTCTCCCTTTCTTTCAACCTCTCCTGCCAAATTTTTTTCCCAACCAGCCGCCATGCTTGAGCGCTAACTCCACAGGCTTATTTATTTTTTTATCTCTCTGTTTATCTTCTCTTATTCCTTTCTGTTGAAGAGCATAGGCTCGTAACGTAAGAGACTTTCTCACTTTCCCGAGCGTCAGACTAATACACCTGCTTGTTGTTCATACACCTGTCTTCGTCTTTTGTTTTTCTGTAAATTTTAACCAAGTGGATAATTTCACTTTTGTTCACTTCGTGCAACCTTTCGAATAAATTCAGTTCTGTGAATCGATACATTGTCGTCCCTGAAGATTGCACGGTCATCAGGGAACAATGTTCGGAGAATAGGATGCAGATGGTCATAAAAATTCTTGGCGATAAGTCTGCCATGATGACCAATTAAAACTCCAAGACAATTCCGTGATATGGCTGGCCAAATAACGGTAGGAGCCAAACACTCATTGTTGGAAACTTATTTGAGGTGTCTCCAGTTATAAACTCGCCCTAAACTGGGAAAAAGTGATTGATGATTGTTTCATTGAGCCACTGACCACTTCTGATAATATACACGCCATTTTTTCTGCTTACCAATGGGATTGAGTATGGGAGAGAGGATTAGCAATTTCAGCCCTCTCGAGGTATGCAGCTTTATAGAGTTCACGACGAACCAATTTGGCTGATGTAAGCTTGACATGGTGGTGGTTTAGCTCTGCAAATATGATTGTTTTAGACGATGCTTCACTATTCTGCGGTTCTTCTACCCAGAATTATGCTTTTCAGAGCGGGTTTTAACCTTGAGCGGGTTTTAACCTTGATTTCAGAATGGCAACATGACCTTAAAGTAAAGTTACCTTCTCGAGTCATACACCGACTCATACGGCCCGGTTTCCCGGTTTTATGGCGTATGTATTCCCCACTTGGACGGGACGCTGTCCCGTCGCAGGATTACTAATTTTACCGGCTGATTGGACTGGAACAACGTGAAATGAAGTGTTTTGCTCAACAACACAACGCATCGTCCGGTCCAGGAATAGAAATCTTATCTTTTAACTTATCTTTTTGTCGTTTATCTTTCGCTTGTTTCAGTCATGAGACTGAGGCGATGCTGTGGCAATACTGCGGCGATGCTGCGGCAATACTGCGGCGATGCTGCAACGATGTTGTGGCAATGCTGCACCGATACTGCGGAGATGTTGCGGCAACGCCTTCAAGAACATTTTTAGTCGAATGAATCGACTCAAGTATTATTTCTTTAAAACTTGGCACTTATTCTATCGATATCTTTTGCCGAACCGCTAGGTCATTATGATATTAACGCACCGGCACCAATTATCAAGAGATAGTATGGGACAAACACAGGCATAATGACACACACACATAACACATACAACGGGCTTCATTCAGCTTCCACCTACCAAATCTAATGAGAAGTCTTTGGTCGGCCCGTGGCTATAGTGGAAGACAATTGTCTTAGGTTCCATGCAATGGGACTGAACACTGAACCGTGTGGTTGGGAAGCAGGCTTCTAACCACACAGCCACGTCTGCGCCTATAAAATATCTTAATATATTTTTTTTTAAAAGAAAGCACAGAGGACAAAATGACGTAGTACCAGTAATACGTAATGCATATGAACACAATATAAAAACTAGGACAGTTTTAATTTGTTTTACTGTCCATAAAATAAACAGTTAAATCAAAAATGGTGTTTCCCTTACTTTGTCCAAAATATGTATACTCTACACTTTCGATAGGTAATCTTTACTCTCTCTTTTACTTGTGTCAGTCATTTGACTGTGGCCATGCTGGAGCACCGCCTTTAGTCGAGCAAATCGACCCCAGGACTTATTCTTTGTAAGCCTAGTACTTATTCTGACGGTCTCTTTTGCCGAACCGCTAAGTTAAGGGGACGTAAGAACACCAGCATTGGCTGTCAAGCGATGTTGGGGGGGACAAACACAGACACACAAACATATACACACACACACAAACACACACACACACACACACACACATATATATATATATATATATATATATATATATACATACGACGAGCTTCTTTCAGTCTCTGTCTACCATATCCACTCACAAGGCTTTGGTCGGCCCGAGGCTATAGTAGAAGACACTTGCCCAAGGTACCACGCAGTGGGACTGAACCCGGAACCATGTGGCTGGTAAGCAAGCTACTTACCACACAGGCACTCCTGCGCCTATATAGAAGAGAATAATAATTCAAGTTTACGATTATATGTGCATGTGCGGGGAGGGAGAAAGATAGAAAGACAGGGACAGACAGAGAGACAGAGAAACAGCACGCGAGAAAGAGATAATGAAAGAAAGAGAGTGAATGAGAGACGGAGGTAGGGAGACGGAAATAAAGAAAGAGAGAGTGACAGAAAGGGAGAGAAAATAAAAGTGTGTGTATGTGCGCGTGCGTGCAATCTCACGTAGTTTGATAACGATCCTCAAAGAAGTAATACAACTCAAGTGTAAGTCGGTGGTTGAAAACCGTGACTATCTTCATATCCGAACGCACGCTCTCTTCCGGCACCAAGCTTTTGGCAAAACTGAAGGTTTTAGTTCTTTATATACTCAAGATTCGTTTGTATTCATTGCTGATGTGAGGAACGTTTATCGCCTCTCTGATACTCACTTTTAAGTCATATTTAAAGAAGTTCGTGCAGATTTAATAAAGATGAAAAGACACAGACGGACATGCGTTAAGACACACATATACATTATAAATGTATATGTATTTATATATTTATAAATGCCTGCTCATACATATATATATATATATATATATATATATATATATATATATATATATAATATATATATATACATACATATATACATACACACACACATATATATATATATATATATATAATATATACATACGACGAGCTCTTTCAGTCTCTGTCTACCATATCCACTCACAAGGCTTTGGTCGGCCCGAGGCTATAGTAGAAGACACTTGCCCAAGGTACCACGCAGTGGGACTGAACCCGGAACCATGTGGCTGGTAAGCAAGCTACTTACCACACAGGCACTCCTGCGCCTATATAGAAGAGAATAATAATTCAAGTTTACGATTATATGTGCATGTGCGGGGAGGGAGAAAGATAGAAAGACAGGGACAGACAGAGAGACAGAGAAACAGCACGCGAGAAAGAGATAATGAAAGAAAGAGAGTGAATGAGAGACGGAGGTAGGGAGACGGAAATAAAGAAAGAGAGAGTGACAGAAAGGGAGAGAAAATAAAAGTGTGTGTATGTGCGCGTGCGTGCAATCTCACGTAGTTTTGATAACGATCCTCAAAGAAGTAATACAACTCAAGTGTAAGTCGGTGGTTGAAAACCGTGACTATCTTCATATCCGAACGCACGCTCTCTTCCGGCACCAAGCTTTTGGCAAAACTGAAGGTTTTAGTTCTTTATATACTCAAGATTCGTTTGTATTCATTGCTGATGTGAGGAACGTTTATCGCCTCTCTGATACTCACTTTTAAGTCATATTTAAAGAAGTTCGTGCAGATTTAATTAAAGATGAAAAGACACAGACGGACATGCGTTAAGACACACATATACATTATAAATGTATATGTATTTATATATTTATAAATGCCTGCTCATACATATATATATATATATATATATATATATATATATATATATATATATAATAATATCTACATACACACACACACATATATAATATATATATTATATATATATACATTTATATGTTTGTGTATATGTATGTACAATACAAACAATACATACATAAACACATGCACAGACATATATATGTGTGTATATATATATATACATGAATATATATATATATAATAATAATATAAATAATATATAAATATATGCATATATACATACATATATGTTCATACCTACATATATATGTATATATACACGTATATATGGGTACAGGACATAAAAAAAAAACGTTGAACACAATGAGAAATGAAAACATGAAAACAAAAACATAGACACGAATTTTGTTCGAACAACGAAAAAAACAAACAGAGAAACGAAACATAAATACATGAATTCATCGACAATTACTAATTTCTTATGCATAAAATCACCATGAGTCAGATACTGTTATATAGAATTTTTATCAAACGAAATGTGTATGAGTATGTAGATGTGTTTATATATACTACATACATACCATACTTATATATATATATATTCTTTTATTCTCTTATTTGCTTCAGTCATTTGACTGTGGCCATGCTAGAGCATCGCTTTAGTCGAGCAAATCGCCCCCAGAACTTATTCTTTGTAAGCCTATCGTTTCTTTTGCCGAACCGCTAAGTTACAGGAACGTAAACACACCACCATCGGTTGTCAAGCGATGTGAGGGGGACAAACACAGGCACACAAAGACATATGCACAAACACATACACACACAGTGGGACTGAACCCGAAGCCATGTGGTTGGTAAGCAAGCTTTCCTACACACCGCCACTCCTGCGCTTAATATATATATATATATATATAATATATTATAATATAATGATATATATATTATATAGTATATAATATTATATATATATATATATTATAATATATATATATAGAACTTCTATACATAGCTGTGGTGTGAGTGAGCGTGTGTATGGATCTATGAGTACAAGTATGTTATGAAATATGAAAGCTGAGCAAATGCACTAAAAACAAGGCGAAATTAGCACTTAAACAACATCAGCATTCCCTGAATGAATGTAAGGAGAATTCTCTTCAAGGCTATTGTGTATGTTAAGGAACGTATCTAAGAGAACCACAACAACGGCAGATGATCATGATAGACAGCAAATGGATTCCCTAAGGACTTGCGTAATTACTATAAATTGGATAGTGCTGGCATTCTTCCCTATGTAAAACTATATAATATTAATCACTCTTGAAAGAAGAGCGCTTCAGGGCAGGTCCAGTCCTCTGTATCGTTTGTCGAGCAAGGTAAAAGGCTTTTTCTGTTTGACCTTCAACAATAACCTCCATTTGCATTATTGTATTACTTGAGACAGAGACACGCGAATGCCTGGTCAGGGAGGCTGACACAACTAACTTAGAACGCTGACACATACTTAATATACGTAAATGAACTCCGACATAAGTATATGAAATTAGACGCTGCCAGTGAATAAATGGTTACATAGACTGACTGATATGCTTAGGTAGTCACACAGCAAAACACAAGTGCATATACGCACACGCACATATAAATGTGTATATATATATATATGTGTGTGTGTATGTGTATATATGAATGTATGTATATATGTACGTATGTATGTTTGTATGTGGTGTATACATATATATATATATTATATATATATATATAATATATATATATATATATATATATACATGCATACATACACACATATGTATGTGCATTTGTATGCATATATACTCACACGCACGCACGCACATATAAATATTTATACGTATACTCTTTACTCTTTTACTTGTTTCAGTCATTTGACTGCGGCCATGCTGGAGCACCGCCTTTAATCGAGCAACTCGACCCCGGGACTTATTCTTTTTGTAAGCCCAGTAGTACTTATCTATCGGTCTCTTTTGCCGAACGCTAAGTTATGGGGACATAAACACACCAACATCGGTTGTCAAGCGATGTTCGGGGGACAAACACAGACACACAACACACAGACGCATATTAATATATAATATATATATATATATATATATTATATATATATATATATATATATATACACACACTTATATAAATTCAGGGTGGATACTTGATAATTGTAAGCACCTGTATATACCATTTAGTGGTGTAGGTGATATCCTGTATATACCAGATATCCTGTATATACGATATATCGAGTGAGAAACGAGATGGACGCTTTGATTTTGTTCTGGTGCTTCGCTCTGTCGTACGCGACTATGAGGATTTGCAACCCCAACGTAAAACTTATGTCCTTGAAGAAGTAATTGTACGCGGCTGAAGAAGGCTATAGACACATATTTACATCAATTATGCATTGTTATAAACCGTCTAATAAAGGCCCGAAACATATGTACTGCTAAGTCCTTTGCATCATGTTTTTATTTTGTTAAATATATACATATATACATATATACGACGGGCTTCTTTCAGTTTCCGTGTACCAAATCCACTCACAAGGCTTTGGTCGGCCCGAGGCTATAGTAGAAGACACTTGCCCAAGGTTCCACGCAAACAAGCTACTTACCACACAGCCACTCCTGCGCCTGTATATCTCTTATCATTTGCTTCTTTTGGTTGTTAGCCTCTGGCCATGCTGGAGCGCCTCCTTGAAGAATTTAGTCAAATAAATCGACCTTACTACTGTTTTATGCCGGAAACTTATTGTGTCAGTTTCTTTCTACACGAATCGCTAAGTCGCGGCTACGTCAACAAACTAGAACTGGTCGTCAAGCGGTGGAAGGTAACAAATACAAACATAAAGACGAACAGACAGACAGTCACAAACACACAGACACATATATATATACGACGGGCTCGTTTCAGTTTCTGTCTGCCACTCAGAAGACTTTGGTGAGCCAAGGGTTATAATAGGAGACATTTGTTCAAGGTGCCGCGCAGTAGGACTGAACCGGAAATAACGTGGTTGAGGAGCAAGCATTTTATCATACATCCATAGGCGCAGGCGTGGCTGTGTGGTAAGAAATATGCTTCCAAAGCACATGCATCCGAGTACAGTCCAACTGCGTGACACCTCGGGGGGCAAACGTCTTCTATTATAGCCTCGGACCGACCATAGACTTCTTAGTGGATTTGGTAAACGAAAACTGAAGGGAGCCCATGTGTGTGTGTGTGTTTGTGTGTGTGTGTGTGTGTGTGTGTGTGTGTGTGTGTGTGTGTGTGTGTGTGTGTATGTGTGTTTGTGTGTGTGTGTGTGTCTATGTGTGTCTGTATTTGTCTCCCACCACCACTTGACAATGCATACAGATAATGTCCTGCCGTCGATTCATTCGACTAAGATTCCTCAACGCAGTGCTCCACCATGACCGCAGCCTAATGACGGAAACTAGTAAATGATATATAAATATGTATATTGTTTCTAAATATTAAAAATGTGGTTATTGTTACAAAGCAAGTTTAAGGAAACATCGGTAGATTTACCTACGAAATAATTCTAGACAGAGAGTAGTCAAATTTGCTGTCAAATATACGGGTCATCAGGTTTAGTCTATCGACTTGTTCAACAGAATTAGTCTTCTTCACTTTATTGCGTTCGAAAAGAAAAAAAGTAGAGTATATTTGCATCCAGTTAAATTTCAACTTTGGGTTAACTAAATTAAATTTATCTTTAACTTTTTACAATGGCGGAATGGAAATGAGGTTCAGTTTACAAATATGAGATCGCGAGTTCTAAGTGATTGCCTGACATAGCATCTTGGGCAAATATGTACCATAGAACCTCGGTTTCACTCAATCCCTGTTGGTGACGTCAGCTCTATGAAGACTGTATGGAGAGATTCTGCTTGTAGTCTAAACATGTATTCATATTACATACTGTACCACGCTCATTCTGTGTCAGAATTATATTAGAGATCAAATGTTAGTGGAATACTCACCCACTAGTACTTTCCTTCAATGATAAAATACACTCGTGGATCAGAGAACTGATGTGCATATAATCAAAACTGACAAAGAACTACTTGGTTGTTACTTACTTCAGCTGCCTGCGAACGTGTGTGTGTGTGTGTGTGTGGCTGTGTGTGTGTGTGTGTGCGTTCATGTATGTGTGTGTGTGTGTGTATGTGTGTTTTAGGTGTGTGTGTGTAGTATTATACTTAGAACCAATGCACTTTCGGAATTTTTCGACACCGGTCCAGTACTCCAAGTCACTCCAAATCTTTGTTATAAAAAGTGTGTGTAAAAGAAGTAATGATAGGGTCGCTTGTTATGGCTTGGTGTCGTATAACATATCATAATAAATCCAGACCCAATATTGATGCTTTGAATTCATTTAATACACATATTTCAGACCAGTAAAACAATTTATCAATCACTTACGTATCATCTTCTTCAGTTCAGATCTCTACATACATGTGGGCGCGCGTGTGCATGCACATATGAGGGGAGACGCAAGCATGGCTAAACAATTAACTATGTCACATTGTACCCATGCTGTCTCGATCCTATTGTGCAGCGTCTTCAGTCATTGCATCTAATACAGCCTTCTCGGCTCAGCCTAAGACTTGTAAGTAAAGTTAAACAAACAGAAATTGTGTCAAAGCCTGCTGAAAGAGTTGATTCTATTGAGAATAGCATTATGAGTACTAGTGTCTGTGGAATACTCAACTACTTAGCACACTGATTTAATGAGTAGATGTCATATTGATGGAGCAATCGGAGGTTAACAAATCGAACAAAATATGAGGGCCTATCATATATAGAATTGTATTTACGTACATACATATATGTATGTATGTACGTATATTCACACAAAGATACACACACACCACACACACACTCACACAATACTCACCCACAGCATTATCAGCGCCAAGCATCATATAGGCATAAGCGAATTTTAGGTTACTTAAAAGATTTGTGGCATATTTCAGCTTCCAATGGAAAATTCATTGCAGTTACCGTGGAGAAAAGATTCTCTCTTAGGGTAAAAAGTGTAAAACACCATATTTGTCCAGTGCTACCCATATATATGGTTATGTAGTTCAACTTAAAATTATATTTTACCGCAAATAACCAGTTCCAGGTATTTAGAACGCCATGAGGATTCCTGCATTATACTTTTTTCTTCTATTCTCCTTTATTTGTTTCAGTCATCTGACTGCGGCCATACTAGAGCATCGCCTTTAGTCGAGCAAATCGACCCTTAGACTTATTCTTTGTAAGCCTAGTATTTATTCTATCGGCCTCTTTTGTCGAACCGCTAATTTACGGAAAGGTAAATACACTAGCATTGTCAAGCGGTAGTCGGGGTACAAACGTGCCCAAGGTGCTAGGTAGTGGGATCAAGCCCAAAAACTATGTTGTTGGGAGGCAAGCCTCTTACCACACGGTCACTCCTGCGCCTATATCGAAAGAAAAACTATGCGGAAACTTCGTTTTATTGTCTTAACTTCCTTTACATATTTTCTCCAGTTGGATAAGTTCATAGAATTCATATAGAATTAATTTTTTCATGTATCAAACGTTCTTGATTTTCTTAGCTTCATATATAATATATATATATATATAAGCACATACATGCACATACACACACATATATACGTGTGTGTGAGTATATATTCACATAATATCGAAAGCACAATGCACACACGTTGATTACGGATGTAACAACCACACATATATTTACAGTTATGTATAGGTATGTGCGAGCGCATATGGTATGTGTGCATAAAATAAATAGAGAGAAACAACGAAAGCAAGAAATTATGTCCTAAGTTCTATTTCTGATATAAATTTAATACGTATGTGATGAGGTGTCTTCAATAAAGGATTACAGATGTGAAAAAAGCTCAAAAAGTTAATGGATAACTTATCAAAACTCTGGGCAGCATCGATAACTCTGACAGGATACAACGAAGCTTGTTTTAGAAAATCTTGTCTTAATAATACAGGATAACGATTTAAAAATTTATTTTCCTATAAAGTTAAATGAAGTTTAGATGAATATATCTTGGTTCAAATATATATATATATATATATATATATAGATGTGTTTGTTTGTGTGTGTATGTTTGTAGGTATGTATATATATATGTATTTGTATCATTATTTCGTATTGCTCACTGGAAAAATATTTGCTGGGAAAAGTATTATTTGTGTATTGTCAGTTTACCTTTCTATTAAAATGTACTTTCTGTTGTTGCCTGAAAAATTGATTCCACACTATAAAGAGAAGTGATGTGACATGTCGAGGAACAACCTATCTAGCTCTCAATATACATCTAATACATCTAAATATATGTACATACCTATATGTATGTACGCATGTGTGAAAATATATATAATATATATATATATATTATGTATATATAATATATATAATATACACATATATATACATAGATATATATGTATGTATTTATATATATGTATATTATTTGTGTGAGTAGATATATATAGTAATATATATATATATATATATATATATATATATATATATACACATATATATATATAATATATATATAAATATGTATACATATAGAATAGGTGTGTGTATGAACTTGTACCGTGCATGTGTGTATATGCATGCAAAACATTAGTCCTGTTTTCATATTTCTCTTGTCTATGGCATAATGCACCACACCACACCACACACACATCACACACACACACCACACACACACACCACACACACACACACACACACACACACACATATATATATATATATTTATACTCATATTTGTATGTGCGGGTGCATTTGTAAGTCTATATCAATGAGTTTATTTTTAAATTTTTTGATTTTTCCTTTTTTTTGCTACAAATACCATTCATATTTTACAGTTTGAAAAGTTATATTTTATTTCTTTTGTGCATCATAATTCCTTTTCTGTAATTCGAAGATTCTATATAAGATTTTCAAACCACCTCTCCCCACTTCCCCCCTGCTCCCCTCATTTCATTCTTTCGACATTATTGGATCCCTTCACCTGAATATAATCATGATATTCCGTCATGCAATATACGTACGTTGTATAAGTTTTGTTTTTATATTATATATTGTTTCTATCATTTCATTAAAGTTGGCTATTTTAAAGAATGTTGGTTTTGATAGAATTACATTAACTATAGAAAAATATTATGTATTCTTAATGTACTTACTTTTGGATGTTACGAATTGCAGTAGTTGAATTATTATTGCTCTGTACCGTCACTACTTTTTCCATATATATATATAGATATATATATAATATATATATATATATATATATCTAATCTTATATTGAATTTAGATAATATATATACGCATTTAAATATCTATATAAATAATTGGTGTATATATTTATATATATATATATCACATATATATTTATATGTATAAACTTATATATTTTCACATAATATATAGTATATATATGATATATATATAAAACAGATTATACATATATAATACATTCTATTAATATATATTATATATATATATAGATAGATAGATAGATTTATATATTATGGGATACATGCATACATTTGTATACATATACGTATATATAAATTTATAGGTATGTATGTATATATATATATATATATATATATGTGTGTGTGTGTGTGTGTGTGTGTGTGTCTGTGTGTGCATTTGTAAGTATGTATAATGTCATGCAGTAAAACGACATACATTTCAGTAAGTTTTATAATTACTAAATATATGATATTCCGTTAAGTAATACGTTGTATTACGTCTTATAGCAGGTGCATAGCATACAGGGCTATATATATACGTTTATATACATTAAACTCTGGCGTATTTTACAGGAAATCCGTTATATCTCATTGTTCGTTTAATAATTGCATACCTTGAAACCAAAGTGATGAGCCCATTATCCAGTTGTCCGACCACCTAGAAATAGCAACCAAATTCCATTACAGATCATAATACCATTTAAAGTATTAATCGTTCTCATAGGACAATACAGTACTCGATAAGGCCGATTTTTATGTGAAATTTGTAGTAGGGTTTTTCTCTTGTTCGGTCAACTGTTTGGTCAACATGACACAATTGTGTCAATGTCAGACATTTGAAGACGAGATTATATATTATCCAATCTTCCAAATTCACTTACGAGATTATCAGTAATCCGATACTATTGTAGACGCATGCACTTGTTCCAGATATCCTGCAGTGAGATCAACTGTAGTGCTGCTCATGGTCACGAAGAAAATTTCTTGACCCCCTCAGTTATGCCTGCCTTAGCGAGTACAAGGTATAGAAAAATACTGATTGGTCATTCAAGTACAGAACATCTTGGTTTGTAATTTTACTCAGTCAAGATTTACCTCGAGCTAAACTACAACAATAATAATCTGAAAGTGCATTGTAACTTTGGTTGTGTGGTAAGTAGCTTGCTTACCAACCACATGGTTCCGGGTTCAGTCCCACTGCGTGCCACATTGGATAAGCGTCTTCTACTATAGCCTCGGGCCGACCAAAGACTTGTGAGTGGATTTGGTTGACGGAAACTGATGGAAACCCGTCTAGATATATAATTACATAATATATATTATATATATATATATATATATATATAATAATATCTATATATATATATATATATATATATGTGTGTGTGTGTGTGGTGTGTGTGTATGTGTGTGTGTTTGTGTGTGTGTGTGTGTCTGTGTCTGTGTTTGTCACTACCCCAACATCGCTTGACAACCGATGCTGGTTTGTTTACGTCCCCGTAACTTAGCAGTTCGGCAAAAGAGATCGATAGAATAAGTACTAGGCTTACAAAGAATAAATCCTGGGGTCGATTTTCTCGATTAAACGCGGTGTTACAATATGGCCGCAGTCAAATGACTGAAACAAGTAAAAGAGTAAAAGAGTAAATATATTAAGTTAATGAAGTAATTTTATAACATTTGCATTGTTAGGGTCAAACCTGTTCAACTCCTGCCCGTCGTAGATCTTCGATTCACTAGACTTATGTTCAAAAACTTTCCAGCCATGCCCATCCTGATGTTCCTTTTCACTCATAGTATATCGCTAATTATACTATCCTGTGCGCATTTTATTTGTATACGGCCGTCAGATATGATTTGAAGGAGATTTAGCTACTATTTATAGCAGATCGAGAGACTATCTAGATGGCCTGCCTCGTTGATTCGCATTG
>NC_042998.1:165448157-165455657 GCF_006345805.1 Octopus sinensis
CTCTCTCACACACACAACACACACACACACACACATACACACACAAACAAACACACAAACATACACACATACCGAATGTAAGGAGGGTGGTAATCTTTATGAAGTCCAGACTAGTGGTAGTTCTGTCATATTTATTCAAACTGATTTTCAGTCCGAAGAACTTTACTCCCTCTGCAAACTGGAAAATCATAAACTACAAGAATAATTCTGTATGGAGAGCAAGTGCAGCTTCATCGTCCCATTGCAGCTCCTGAATAAATTATTTCACTATCTTAGTGTGGAACTGCAGTTACCTTGACGTGATTTGGTAGTCTTTGATGAGGTATCAGATCTAAAACGCTACCATCGCATCAAGGCTTTCTTTGAAGCATCATACTGAAAATGAGATAAATTAAGCACGAAAACGCAGACCACTTCGTACAGTTTCATATTATAAAGGGCTTTGAGTGTTCATTGTTGATTCTGATTTGGCTCTCTGATCGTCATGTTACTAAATGACCATATTGAAGAATTATGAAAGGCTTCCCAATCATTCTCTGGTTTTCCACAGACCGTTACTGATCACAGTGACGAACGCCTTCATAAGGCTTATAGATATCACGCATATTTCTCTTGGAGCTTCTAGAGAACAAATACCATTCAGTGATGCTCTTGATGGCCCTGAAGCCACATTAGTTCTCAGGGAGTGTTCTTCTGCAATGATAACCATCAGTATGCTTTAGAGGATTTTTCCTAAAATATAAAGATATCTCCTGTAGTTGGAGCATAACATGCTTTCCAAGATCAGCAGCTCATCGCAACCCACAACTATAAGGCGGGAAAGAAATTTGCTTAGGTGATACAAACCGAGTTTTTTTATGACGATTTTCAAAGTGTTTTCATTACACCCCCACGAAAAGAAAAGCAATTTAGGGGCTGAACTTGCACCACCCTGCACCCCCTTGCAGCCCCTGAACCCCTGCACCCCTACACCCATACACCACCTGTTTCCGAGCCAATGCCCACAACATAACTGGATGAACTCTTAAGTTGGTGACGTTCCCACCCACTTAGATAATAGATGGTTAAAGCAATTAGACTTTTCCTTCTTGTTCTTGTACGTAGTAATGTTGACTACATCTCAGCGGTCCTATTGATTAATAATTCATGAAGCTTGATGTGCTGTGTTGGAGACTATTCCTCCGATATTTTCTGAAGCGATTCATTCAACTAGTGCTACTTCCCACTTTTCTAACCTTGACAACCTCATGTATGATTGGAATGTTTTCTCCAATTGTTGAGCAATGTGAAGAACTGTTCTTACAGCTTTATTCTGCGTTTGAAAATAAATTTTCGAATGGCCGTATATGAATGGCCGTATGTACCTATTTATATCCAACTATTTTTTATACTAGCAGAAAGACTGCCCTCCGGGCGGTTTTCTGTTAGTCAAACCTTGAGTGTGTGTATGTGTGTTTATATTACAGAGACAGTGCGTATGTTTATATTACAGAAAGTGTGTGGGGGGAGAACATTGCAAACAATGAATGAAATAAACATGAAATGAAAAAATCGCATAAATAAAAGCTCGTTAAAAAATATCTCCATTCTTTGAGTTGAACCCTCAAAAATGCCAAAATGAACAGCTGGTTTTGTTTGTTAATGTCTGCAATTTTTTTATATTTATTTACTTTTGTTTTATAATGAGAGAGAAGAGTAAATCGAAAATGTATGTCCGTGTATATGAAATGGACGTGTGTGTGTGTGAGAGAGAGAGAGTGAGTGCCATTTAGACATCACCTATCTCTCTCTCTCTTACTGTCTCACACACGTACATGCACACATACATACGAAAACGATGTATGCTCACTCTCTCTCTCTCTCTCTCTATCACACACACGCACATACACACATGCATAAATTTATACACACGTACATACAAAAACACATGTGTGCCTGTGCGACTGACTATACGTAGAGTTGAACACGCACAATAAATAAATAAATAAATAAATAAAATTAACGAAGTGTGCTGATTCAAGCGAAAGAACGCCAAACTATCTTGTACCGAATATTTAAATTTCTGAACTTGAAATATTCAATAATAAAAAGAAATTCAGAAAGTAAATTTTCCTGAAAACTTCAATTAATAAAAAATCTCACTCGCTTAGTAAATATTTCTTTCAATAATTTATCGTAGTTAGAAACTTCAAGGAAACCCATGCACGTTTAGCGTACAAGAAATAGCAGCGATCACATTGTTATTATTGTAGGACTTATAGCGTTCCAAACAGCCATACCAACAAAATCACTTCTTTTTTTTTTTTTAATTATACCTGTATATTATATCATGGAAGACTCAAAGTTATACAGCTATTTTGTCTAATAGCATTCATTCAATCAATAAATTTTTTTATATTATGTATTTAGAATAAACTGTGGATTTTACTATTAGAGAATTAAAAGTTGAAATGAAAACAAACATTGAAATGAATATATATTTTAATATATATCATTAATGAAAACAGAGGTTAGAGAGAGTGAGAGACTGTTGCAAATGAAAACGGAAAACTTTGCCTGCAACGAGTCAAAATCTACTCCGCAGTGAATGCAACGAATATTTAAATTAGTGAAAAACATCTAGTTCAAATATTCAATAAAGTTCAGAAATCGAAATTACAGGAAATCTCATGCCTTTAATGATTGCTTTCTTTTAGTAACAGCTACATACCTAATTAATAAGCAGCTTTCTCGATTATAATAAAGAAGAAGGTGCACTATCATGGCTATATACAAGTTTTGAATTTGTATACCAGAGTAAATTCTCTAGAATTCGAGCACAGTGAAATAAATTAAGATTTTATTTATTTTATTGATCCCAGAAAAAGAAAACAATTGCAAAGTTAAGTGAAGTGAAATTTTAACTAGATCTGAACCACAGAGATATTTATAGCAAACTGAGGCTGATCTGAATCAGCATTTGTTTTGAGATTTTCTGAGATTAAATATCCCTATATGTAGTGAACAACCCAGAATTTAAGAGAAATATTGTTTAGACCACCCCCAGTTAGCGGTGTTTTGGTGTTCATGCATTTCCAAACAAATTAGTTCCAAAAATGTGGTAAAATAGTTGCAACTGAGACACGAAACACATTCAGGAATCAATTCACCGAGTGTTTTACTTCTTAATGCGTGGTGAAATCTGCACAGCTCGATCGATACTTATCATTGACTATTTAATTGATGATGTGATTACTAAGTACTCAACAGAGTAAATGGATTGTATATATACAACTTGATAAATTCGATCCAGCTGTTGATGTTACATGAAATTGCAACAAGACAAACGAATCAAACAGCAGAATCTTAGAATTTATAGATGGCAATAAATTTATTTCTGCTGTATTGTTTGCTTCAATAATACGACAGTTGTTACTATAGTATCCCACTCACCCTATCTTGACAATTATTTAATTATAGCTCCTTACATACTCAGACAAATTATCGAAGCCTTCATGTTGAGACCATCTACTCTTTATTTTCTCAGGCACATTGTCTCGGTCTGCATTATTCGAAGCATACTTTATTTTATGGTAATTAATGTGTGTTTTCAATGAGATTTGTCTGCTATTTCTAGCAAGCTAATTAACCACGTAGAGGTTTCGTCACAAAAAAAAGAATCGTGAGAAGTTTCTGTCCTGCATGGTTTAGCTGATGGGTTTAGCAATGTGAATGATAAATAGAGACGAGTGTAAAACCGGAATAGTGTCAAGGAGTAGATTTTCAGAAACATACCCCTTGAAAAGAATTAAGAAAACATATGTAGTGAGCATTACTTTTCCAAGCCTTCTTAGACCGATGAGACTGACGCCATTAATGTTCCTCTTGAACATTTGTCAGTCAAAACCAGCAGGAAATGTATTAGCAGCAAGGGTAGCCCTGAGGGCTGATGGCCTAGGCACGGAGAACTAGGGATCACAGACTAGAGCAGGGCGTAGATTCATATGTATGTACGCATATACGTACGCGCATATACTTTTTCAAGATAGGGTGACAGTAACTCCGAAGTTAAGGCCTGCTAGCCTTCGTTGCACTATACGTCGAATGCTAAGCAGGCCAAAATTTCGAAGTCGCTGCCATCTCTCCTCTTGTAAAAGTATACCAAACATATACTCTACAAATATTTTTGAGTACTCCATTAGTTTGATGTGAAATTGTTTAATTATAACACGACTTAAAAGCGGCGATCTGGCAGAATCGTTAGCACTCCGGGCGAAATGCTTAGCGGTATTTTGTCTGCGTTACGTTGTGAGTTCAACTTCCGCCGAGGTCGACTTTGCCTTTCATCCTTTCGGGATCGATAAATTAAGTACCAGTTACGCACTGGGGTCGATGTAATCGTCTTAATACCTATGTCTGTCCTTGTTTGTCCCCTCTGTGTTTAGCCCCTTGTGGGTAATAAAGAAATAGGTATTTCGTCTGTCTTTACGTTCTGAGTTCAAATTCCGCCGAGGTCGACTTTACCTTTCATCCTTTCGGGGTCGATAAATTAAGTACCAGTTACACACTGGGGTCGATATAATCGACTTAGTCCGTTTGTTTGTCCTTATTTGTCTTCTCTGTGTTTAACCCCTTGTGGGTAGTAAAGAAATAGGTATTTCGTCTGTCTTTATGTTCTGAGTTGAAATTCCACCGAGGTCGATTTTGCCTTTCATCCTTTCGGGGTCAATAAATTAAGTACTATTTGACTTGCCCCTCCCCAAAAATTTCGGTCCTTGTGCCTAGAGTAGAAAATAATCGTTAGCACACCGGGCAAAATGCTTAGCGGCATTTCGTCTTTTACGTTGAAAGTTCAAATTCCACTGAGGTCGACTATGCCTTTACACCCTTTCGGGTCGATAAAATAAATGCTGTTTAAATACTGGAATCGATGTAATCGACTTACACCTCCCACAAAATTTCAGGCTTATAATAGAAATGATTATAACTCGACATGATACGGCGAGCTAGCTGAATCGTTTGCACATCGGGCAAAATATTTAGCGCCCTTTCTTTGTTTCAACTCCTTACGCTCTGAGTTTGAATTATGTCGACGTCAAATTTGCATTTCATCTTTTCGGGGTTTGATAAAATAAGTACCTGTAATTAACTGAGGTTGATGTAATCAACGTCCCTACACTACTCAGAATTGCTGACCTTGTGCCAAAAATTAGAAAGAATTATAACTCGTATAAAGACAAAATTTATATACGTACGCATTTACACACATACACACACACACACACACCACACATACACCCCCATATATGTGTGTGTGTGTGTATGAATATATATATAGTAGACACATATGTATACCATGTCTATACACACACACATATAAATACATACATATATACGTGTGTGTGTGTTCGTGTGTGTGTGTGTGTGTGTGTATTTACATTCATACATCTACGAAAATACAATCTGATAAAAATACAAATACGTGAAATACAAGCAGCATATAGAATATATGTATATATATATACAGTTACATACACATACATATACAGACGCTAACACACACACACATGCATATTACATATACTAAACAAACAAACGCGCACATATACAAATAGATGCTTTTGTTACCCAAACGCCTCTCTGATTTCCTTCTTTTCTTATAAATTTGATGAATAAATTATATTTATATTGCAATATCTAAATTCCTCCGTCATGATGTTGCAGCTGATGAATAGTTTGTATAACAGTTATTTAAATGCAGCACGAAAACAACAAAAAAACAAAACTTATTTCTGGAATAAGGGAACAATTGATTTAAGTATCTTATTTACTTTTGTTGTTTCGGTATATGTACACACGCACGCACAGACACACATGTATATTATGTATATGAAAGTATGTATGTGTGTGTATACATATATATATATATGTGTGTGCATGTATGCATGCATGTATGTAAATGTGTGTATATATATATATATATATATATATATATATATATATATATATATATATATATATATATGTGTGTGTGTGTGTGTGGATATATATATATATAATATATATATATACGGTTAGATAGATAGATAGAAAAATAGATAGATAGATAGATAGATAGACAGACAGATAGATAGATAGATAGATACATACATACATACATACAGATAGATAGATAGATAGATAGATAGATAGATAGATAGATAGATAGATACATAGATAGATAGATAGATAGATAGATAGATAGATAGATAGATAGATAGATAGATAGATAGATAGATAGATAGATAGATAGATAGATAGATAGATAGATTTACGAATGGCAGATCTTACATACATACATACAACACATAATTTTCTGTATTAGCTGTGTTGAGTTTTTTTTTTTTTCTTATAATAATTCATATGAGATTAAAAATCATTTCATCACATTCGCCAACGAGTTGGAAAGGATAGGAATGATTCGAGTCTAGACGGTATAAGCCGTGTAGATTGACAACAAGTCGAAATAAGTTTGCTGGACGATGAGGCACAAAACGCCTCATTTTGATACTTTTTGAAGTATCTACGACCTACGGAAAAACAGACGTTTTGGTACAGAATTTTTCTTCGGTGTGAAATTAACAATAAAGACATTGATGGGTGTTTTACATCCTCTAATTAACAAGAAAACTGACTGCGACTGATTAGGAACGCAGGACTACTGGCGCTTCGAACACAAACAGGAAGTGATAGAAGAGAAACAAGATGAGAAGGAAAGCGTTATGTGATCAAGAGTCGTGAGGATAAATGAGAGATGAGAGGAGAGTTGAAGGATAAGTAAACGTGTAGCAATAGGAAGAAAGACGTTCATTTAAACCTGTGGATGTCATGACACCAAATTCGAATACGAAGCGTTGTGAGAAATATAGAAACTTTGAGCTTTTATTCAAGAAGAAAACCAGCTTAAGTGTATCTATGACTATTCAAAATTATAAAGAATAGAACAATTAGTCATCAATGAAGGATATGGTGGGCCTTCTACTCCGTTCTCCATAGGGACAAAATTATCTTCACAATGCTTATTGTGAGTGATGTGGGGAGTGATAGCAAATGATGTCGCTGCAGAGAAGAATCGAACGACGCACAGATTTCGTATTAATTAATTACAGCCTGCACGTAATATTAACGTGTAAGTGGCTGGGAAACCACTGACACACGTACCCCTAACGTAATTCTCAGGTAGGCTAAGCGTGACACAGAATGTGACAAGACTGGCCCTTTGAAATACAAGTACAGCTCATTTTTGCCTGCTGAGCGGACTGGTGCAACGTGAAATAAAGTGCCTTGCCCGAGAATGCAATGTGCTGCTGCAATGTGCTGCCGGGTATCGAACTCACGACCTTACAACCGTGAGACGAATACGTTAACCACTAAGCCATGAGCATTCACTAATATGCAATTCACAAGGGCACAGGTATCGAGATATTAAACTTTGATCTAAATCTCACCACTACAACGAGATCCCCAATGAACGGACTTGTA
>NC_042998.1:165460657-165473157 GCF_006345805.1 Octopus sinensis
ACACATGCACGCGCACACACACACACATATAAACACATACATGCATATCAATATACATCCATACATGTATATGTATATATATATATATATATATATATATATCTGTAATGTAATATGTGACAATATTCGTAGCCATGATAAAACTCAGTCTCAGACGACGGCGTTTTATCTTGGCTACCGAATAATTGTCACATATTACATTTACAGATAAATTCCCTATTTACATAATATTGAGGGTTATTTTATTCTTTTGTTGTCCTTACCATTTCTATCAATATATATATATATATATATATATATATATATATATATAATAGTTATGGAATAGTCTGTTAAGAACGTAGTAGATTACAGTATAAAGCTCCTCCACCTATAGATTTATCCTGTGCTATCCAGTAGTAGTATTATACGTACTTCCAGGTTTGCATTTGGGCATCTGTCTTGTGTGAATAGATAACTGAAAAAATTGGAGTCAACAAGAGTGGGTACGGTTGCACATTTATTCTTTTATTCAGTACAATTGTTTCCACGCAACGTAGTTCTCCGGGTGTACAGGTACTTGATTATGCAACTGTTTCCCTGAATTATGAAATCTAGTCGTAAATATCTGTAGGTTTAAAATCCTTGGTTTCAAGAACATCTTCATCTGTTATAACTTGAATTTAGTAGTAGTCACTGAACTTACCAGAGTGCGTTGTTGTTGAAGGGCCGTTGCTGCTTTCTACACACTGCTTTCAGCGTGTAGATGTAGTGGGATTGTGGTTCTGGTGCTTTTAAAATTGTTGCCGTTTTAAAGGTATTGTTATTTTATTTCTTCGTATTGCGATTTGTTCTTCATGGTTGGTTACTCATGTGATTGTCCTTAGCTGACCATTAACATTCAATATACACACACACATCTATGTATATATGCATACTGGCATAAAGGTGTATGTATATTATATATACAAATAGTGGTGCCCCTGCATGTTCGCAGTCAAATGATTGAAATAAGTAAAAGAATAAAAGAATATGTATTATGTGTGTATATATATGTGTGCATGCGTGCGTGCGTGTGTGTGTGTGTGTGTTGTGTGTGTGTGTGTGTGCGCGCGCGTGTGAAAACGAAGAGACCGATTTGGTAGACAGAGCAACATGCTTCCTGAGTTCAAATCTCGCCAACAGTTACGCAACTGAAGCGTGTACTTCCCAGGAAGCCCCTGAGTTTGCCTCCCCCTGTCCCTCTATACAGGCTTATATTGCAGACCTGAAAGTGCCGCGCCATAAAAGCGTCACCCGAAGCAGAACTTCCCCATGGTCCTATCCCAGCTACTTTATTTCTCACCTGGGTTAACTTTCGCCTTTCTGTATTCTGAGTCGACTAAATCCTGGATATTACTAAATATCACAGATAGTTCAAAGAAGTCTTTAATGTCAAATATTGATTTCTAATGTAAGCAAGCACAAGGTCGCTTATTTTAGTAGAGAATATATTCCATTATAGCACCCTAGTACATGACTATTCTTTCATTTTAAAGAGTCCAGAAATATACAAGACAAACCCTACTTTTGCGAAATTTTAACTCAGATCATAAAGGGCCATAACTAAATACTGCAGGACATTTTCTTCTACGCTTTAACAATTTTTGCCAACCAAAGACTGTTCAAAAACATTACATTTTTTATATAAGCACAAGCTCAGAAATTCAGTCGGGGAATGGAGCACTCTGGTGGTACTATATTTTATTGACTCTAACACACAACTGGTACTTTATTTTATCGTCCTCGGAATGTTAAAAGCAGAGTTGAGGTCGATGAAGACTGAACTCATATCATAAAAATTTATAACTAATATCGCAAAACATTATATTCTATTCTATAATGCTTTTTTTCCGATTCAGTGTTTTAAGATTCAATTCTGTTTGAACACATCCATATATAAACTGTTTTTCTTCCTAAAAATAAGATAATTACTTGCCTTTCTTGTTAAAAAAGATTCATAATATTCAAAAGATATCCTATATCTATATTTCTTTCTTGAAGTGTGTGTGGGAGGGTGGTGCATAGAGGCATATGCACACACGCACTCTCACACACATACATACATACATGCATACATACATATGTATACATGTGTGGCTGTATGCCAAGAAGTTTACTTTCCAACCACATGATTCCGAGTTTAGTGTCTTCTACTACAGCCTCGGGCCGACCTTCTGAGTGGATTTGGTAGACGGAAACTGAAAGAAGGCCGTCATGTGAGTGAGGATGTGTGTGTGTGTTTGCTTGACAAATTGGTATAGGGGTGTTTGCGTCTCCATAACTTAGCGGTTTGCCAAAATTGACCGATAGTATAAGCACCAGGTTTTAGAAGAATAAGTACTAGAGTCGATTCGTTCGGCTAAATTTCAAGAGTACCACAGAATGGCTGCAGCCTGATGACTGACTCAAGATAAAAGATGAAAGCTATAATTAATATATACGTCCATATATGTATGTACATATATGTACGTTATATATATATATATATATATATGGTGTGTGTGTGTGTGTGTGTGTGTGTGGTGTGTGTGTGTGTGTGTGTGTGTATAAACATGCATTCATACGTATATGCAAGCGTATTTTAATCGAAGATGAATCGTAAAACTACCTTCAGCATGTTTCCAGACATGATCAGAAGCTATAGAGCTTACACTTTGATACTCTAATATCAAAATGGGACATAAGAAAGAGATATCATATGACTTCCGAAATGTAAACGGAGGCAAAATCGAAAAGTCAGAACTAATATTTTTACATCAGCAGTTTTTCCCATATACTTGAACACCACAGAGCGTGCTCAAATTATCTCGGTATCAATGAGAACTGCTAAGCAAATACAGTTATAATTTTGGTGGACCTGAAAGCAATGAATGAAATAGTTCTCCTGAAAGCATCATATCTATGACTATCAAGCTTCAGGACTTTCAAGAATACATATGGATTGTACTGAAACACGAAATTACTTACACGATAGGACAAGTTCCTGGCTTTGGGAAAAATAAAAGGCGGATGAGTTAATTATCATTTTATTCAACATATTCCCCTTTCAGATTCACACACTTATTGCAGCAGTCTTTCGGTTTTTCTAAGCTCTGTAAAAGAACTCGGATGGTTGGGCCTCCAACCAGGCCTTTCGTGGTACCCTTCGAGCCAGAAACATACATATATATATATGTGTAAGTATATATATGTATATACATATATTATAATATACGATATATATATATATATATATATAATATATATATATATATATATTATATATATCGTATATTATATATGTATATACATTTCGTATACTATATATATATATAGAGAGAGAGAGGGAGGAGACAGAAGGGGAGGTAGGAAGAAAGGGCAAAGAGAGAGATGAAAAGACATTCGGCGAAAGCAACCGGATCTGTCACCAAGCTCTCCTCATTCCTGAGTTTCTCGCCCAAAACAACATAGTATCTCTTCCGCACCCGCCCTATTCGCCAGATTTAGCACCTGCGGACTTCCATCTCTTCCCCAAGATGAAAATACCGCTCAGAAGTTGCCGTTTTAACACCGATGTCGAGATCCACGGCGAATCGCAGAAGTCCTCGATTCGCTTACGGAAAACGGCTTCCAGGCCGGATTCCAAAAGTGGCAGGAACGCTGGGAGCGGTGTACTGCCGATGCAAGGTGACTATTTCGAAGGAGATGATGTTAAAATTTAGGTAAATAGTTATTTTTTTATTAAACATAACTAATCCGCGAACCTTTTGATACCACCCCGTATGCAGGTATGCCGCTGTCACTCTGTTTTCTTTGAATGTTTAACCCCACCCCATCCTCTCTCTCTTTCATGCCTCAGTACTTTCACCTCATATATCCAGCTATCCATTGCTCTGTCCTACCTTCTCAGCCATTCCATTGCCTCTCTGTATATCTTTCTCTTCATCCTCTCCTTGTCGCACTCTTTCTGTTCTTTATTTATCTCCACCTCTTTATCCCTCTCTCTCTCTATCTCTCTCTCTATCTCTCTCTCTCTATCTCTCTCTCTCTCTCTCTCCCCCTCCCTCTAATTCTATCCATTTATACCATTTCACCGTTTTCTTTACAAGTGCTGAGATTCTCTCCGCGTAAATCACAACGAAAATTGTACGACAGCCATGATAACCAGTTAGTGAAGAATGTTCTGGAAAGTTTCCAATTTCCTTCTCATTAAATTTTACTTCGATTTTATCGTTCCCTGTGGTTCTTTGGGGACACTAACAGACTGAGCCTATATATTTATATTTGTTAAGAAGAGTGTCACTGAGTGAGTATGTGAATGGTTTGGGATTTTTACATGTGTGTGTGTGAGTATTTATATATATATGTTTGAGTGTTTACATGTGTGTATATGTGTATTTGAAAGTTTACATGTGCTTACGTATATATGTATGTATGTATGCATGTATACGTGCGTGTTTGTGTGAATGTGTAAGTGTGAGTGTCTATGCGTGTGTTTGTCTAGGTGCGTGTATGCGTGTGTCTGTGCGTGAGGGTAATAAAGAGACAAAACAGAGAGAGAGGGAGAGAGAGAGGAAAGGAGAGAGGAGAGCCTATGTGTTCTGTATGTATGTGAGCCTGTGAGCGCTCGTGTGTGAGTGCGTGTGTGTGTTTGTACACGTGTATATGTTTGTGTGTGAGAGAGTATTTGGGCTTATTTTGTTAGTAAGTTTAGAGTATGAGTTTTCTCTCATAAACACTCTCTCAGACACAAACATACACACGTGCACAAACACACGCACGCACACACACACACACACATACACACGTGCACAAACACACGAGCCCACACAAACTCACATACATACAGAACATAGAGGCTCTCCTCCCTCCCTTCCTCTCTCTATCTCACTTCACTGACTACCTGTCTCTTTCCCACACTCACACACATCTAGACAAACACACGCATAGACATACACGCTCACACAGTCACACATACAAACACACACACATACATAATATATACATAGATACATAAAGGCATACATATGTAAGTACCTGCATACATACACTCGTGCCAAGATATACATTGATAATAAGTCCATATACGTGCGTATACGTGTATATATATGTGTACATAGCCACACTCATACTCACACATACATATTCATACACGTGTGTGTATGTGTATGTATGTAGTATGCGGTTTGTGTGAGAATATTTTGTATTAGAATGTAACGCATTCCTCATAACTATAGTATTTTCGTTATTGCCGAGAAAAAGGGAAAATAACAAAAATAAATAAAAAAAATTAACACTAAAGATAATCGAATGAAAATATCTCTACTGCATCTTCCTAAGTCAATTACTAAACGTATATTTGTGTGCACGTATGTCTATGTATATACGTGTGTATGTTTATTTGTGCGCCTTAGTCTAAATATGCGTATGGTTGCCTGGTCGGTCGTTTCTTCTCAAATATCTAAATGGCGGTCCAAACTAACACTTGGGACAACTGAAATGTTCACCGCTCATAAATAATAAACGTTCGTGCGCAGTTCTAAACTTAATGTTCTTTACTTGAAGTTATTTGAGCAGGCGAGCGAATTAAATGCATTAGATCTTCCGTTTATATTTTTCTTATAATTTCCTTTTCCTTTATATTTATTATTATTAATTTATTTTCCAATTCTCGTTTGTTTTCTTTCAATTTTTTTTTAAATTTCTTTCTTTTCTGTATTTTTTCCTCGGCTTTTGTACTTTATTATGATCTATTTCATCGCAATCACAGACTTTTTAATTAATTTTTTTTAACTAAACAGTTTGAAACTTCGAATACTGGTAGAATTTCTCACGTAGAACACAGTTTACACTAAACGTTTTTGACAATATTTCCTATTTTAGAAATTATTTCGTGTTAAAGTTGTCGTATTTGGGTAATTTCAACCAATCAACGACGCGTATTCGGTTGAAGAAAGCTACTGCTGTTTACGATAGCAATCGAAGAGGAACAACTTCCGGGTCATCTCTACTAAATGTCATCACTCTGTTCTATTCGTATGCCGAGCGAACCACCTTTATCCTTCCTTTCTAGTCAGCTCCGTGCGTTCCTTACTCTTTCCCTCCCCTCTACACTATCAACTAGCAACCAGCGAGCGAATTTGTCACTGCTACTACAATTACCGTATTTTCCGGTGTATAAGCCGCTATTTCGCTTGGTTTTCCTTCATGTTTTGATAATGTTATTTTTTATCTAATAAAGACTTTTATATTGATGAAATGTGTTTGTTGTTGATTATAATAAGATAGAATCATGACAATAACAATACATCTCAAAGGCATTTTGAAAGTACATATGCGTCAAAAACAAAAAAGCCAGCTGCGATTCTTAGAACCAAATTTTGTCAAATAAACCGTATTCTACGTGAGAACTTCTACCAGTATTCGAAGTTTCAAACTGTTTAGTTAAAAAATAAATTGATTAAAACATCTGTGATTGTGATGGAATAGATCCCTTTACTGCCATCCTCCTCCTCCTCCTCCTCCTCCTCATCATCATTATTATTGTTATTATTATTATTATTATTATTATTATTATTATTATTATTATTATTATTATTATTATTATTATCATCATCATCATCATCATCATCATCATCATTATAAGGTGAGCTGCCAGAATCGTTAGCACACCGGGCGAAATGCTTAGCGGTATTTCGTTTGCCGCTACGTTCTGAGTTCAAATTCCGCCGAGGTCGACTTTGCCTTTCATCCTTTCGGAGTCGATAAAGTAAGTACCAGTTACGCACTGGGGTCGATGTAATCGACTTAATCCGTTTTTCTGCCCTTGTTTGTCCCCTCTGTGTTTAGCCCCTTGTGGGTAGTAAAGAAATAGGTATTTCGTCTGCTGCTACGTTCTCAGTTCAAATTCCGCCGAGGTCGCCTTTGCTTTCATCCTTTCGGGGTCGACGTGATCGACTTACCACCCCTCCAATTTCAGGCTTTGTACCTATAGTAAAAAGGGTTATTATTATTGTTATTGTTGTTGTTGTTCAAGTTCACAGCCCAATCAGGTGCTCGTCTGAAGAAATTATCAAAGGATTTCTCGTTTTCATTTTGTCATTTTTAGCATAACGTAAACCAACAAATGTTCCACCCATCTTGAGGTTTATTGAAAAGAACATGCCAAAACACACACGCACACACACACACACACACACACACACACACACACACACACACACACACACACACACACACACACGAATATAAAACAATAAAATAAACAACAATGCAGTCAAGGACTCGACGGAATAAAATGGGTATTTTTATCTTCGTTCAATTCCAATGGGCAGACAGGCTTTATGTCGGTCGGCTCTATATTAAATTTGCATGTCAACAAATCTTTTCAAATATCAATTTTATCCTTGTTAAGCAACCACGTGCTACGAAGAACATTCAAAAACCACCGCTCCATTGTACACCAAGATAATATGTCTCTGGCTGTGAGTAAATGACATAATGTTGTATGCTTACTCTCTCTTTCTTTCTCTCTTTCTCTCTCTCTCTCTCTCTCTCTCCCCCCTTTCTCTTTTTCTCGATTTCCTTTACTGTCTGCGATACCTCCTTGTATATACTTCGCCCATACATCATTGGTTGTTAAAACGTTATTCTTCTTAGATAGGCATAAAGAGACAAACACATATACACACGTACAAAAAAGACAGCACATAAAAAAAATACAACACATACACAAAAACACACACACGCAAACACACCCACACCCTCATATATATTACAATAATTTACATGAAGCGTTGTGTGATGTGTGTGTATGTATGTATTATATATATATATCTATATATATCGCCATGTTGATTCGCTAGCTTCTGCACGCATTTTTTTCTCTCCTTGTTTCTCTCCGTGTTTCTTTCTGTTATCTTCTGTTGAAGAGCGTAGGCTCGAACGTAAAAGACTTGTTTTATTATATTCCTGAGGCGCCATACTAATACAATTGTTTGTTTGTATGCCACCTGCCTTCGTCTTTTGCTTATTTTCATAAAGCTTCCCGTTATATATATATATATATATATATCTATATATATATACCACACACACCAACCTTTTAGTTATATTTTTTAAAACCAAAATTAAATGCATGTTTATAAGAAATAATACACGATGATAGCTTGTACTTTTATTTCGTATTTCGATATTTCAGGGTTAGGACCTGTTCGACTGGAAGTCTTTGCAGAAATGAGCTTCTTAGCTTTATAACACAAAAAAATTTTAAAACGTCTATATTTTACATGTTTCAGTCATTAGGCTGTGTCCAAACTGGGCCACCACCTTCAAGGATTTTTAATCGAATAAATTGACCCCAGTGCTAATTTTCTTTTCAAGCCATGTACTTTATTCTATCGGACTCTTTTGCCAAAACGTTAAGCTACGAGGACGTAAACACACCAGCACCGGTTGTCAAGCGGTAGTGATGGACAAATACAAGCACAAAGACACACATCATATATATATGTATGTATATATATATAATATACATACGTATATATATATATATGTGTGTGTATATGTAATATATATAATATATATATATATATAATATATATATATATATGTATGTATGTATACATATATGTACATATGTGTGTGTGTATGTATCGTCAGTAAATCATAAATCCGAAAGAGAAGCAAGCACACTCTAAGTCATAGAGCATTAGAGTATTTAGATAAATACAGTTATACCCGGTTATAGTGTTACCCAGCGTTTATATGTATATAATATATATATATATAATATATATATACATATATATATATATATATATATATATATATATATATGTACATGGCGGATTTGTCTCCGTCTACCAAATCCACTTACAAAACCTTGGTCGGCGTAAGGGTATAGTAGAAGACACTCGGCAATATCTTCACGCACAAAGAAATATATGATAGGAAAGAAGAAACAAAATTCTACCACTCTGAAATATGTGGAAACTATTTTGTCGAAAACAGTTTTTTTTTTAACAAAACAAATAATAAGCACTAGAGCAAAACCATTTCACTGTGAATAACGCGAGAAATCTTTCGTTAATATATCGTAGTTTATTCACAAACGTATTCTCCCTGGAGAAAGGCCCTTACATTCAGAAAATACGAGAGGTCTTTTGTCACCAACATTAGCGATACACAAAATAATGTACAGTGGAGATATTTAATATGCATTTCACTTTTTTTAAAATACGATATACGGTTTTAAATAAGGTTTAGTGAATAATCGCGTACATATATGAATGTGCGTGTAAGTGACCTTCATTATTGCATCTGTGTTTATGCGTGAATATACATATCCCTTTGTCTTCCCTATATATCAGATGTAATACACAGGACATATTTCCCTGACATCCATGCATCAAGTATGACATACAGTTTCGCATTTTCCAACAACGAGAGTAGCTTGAGACTTATGAAAGGAAAGTTTTAAATTACGCAAAACGTGAAGCAAGGGCTAACTAAATGTCTGAAAACAAGTTATGGACGTTTAGGATAAACTTTTGCAAATCATTTGGACGGGCAAAGGGATATAAGTAGTATTCCCTTTAAATAACGATTTCTCTAGGCAGTCAATGGGAACACAGACTAAAAGTTTAGAAGCCATTGCTGTGTAAAGATAAAGTGGTAAAATAAAATATATTTCACATTGGTCCACCATGAGATAACAAAATACAGAACTGTATGTATTTGTTGATGTCTCATAACAAGCATTTTTAATGAATATCAAATATAATACTTCGTTTTTTTTAAAATTATTTTTATTGCTTTTAAATAAACACTTTAATTCTGTTTAGGGATAGTCATGTATTGATTATAGTGGATAATCATGTATATATGGATATGTGTGTATACATGTGTACATTATTTAAAGATCTATAAACACACATACAACGAACATGCTCACTTAACTACATACATACATACATACATAGACTCGACACACACACACACACACTCCCCCACCACACACACGCACATATATAGGAATGCATGTGTGTATATATGTATGCATGCATACACAATTATATAAATACACTCAAACAGAAAACTATTTTTTCCTATATAAATGCATAAATATATAGCATCCGATTACATCACTATAACATATATATATATACACATATATATATATATATATATATATATATATGACTGCGTAAGTTTATATGTATGTATATAGTGTGCATGCATGTGGTGGGGTGTACGCACACAAATATGCATACATACACATATAAATTTTATGATGGGCTTTAAATGCACGACACATTACCATAAGAATGCATTAAATTCCTTATTTTCCAATATTGCACACTAAACAAGCCGTAAAGCTGCGTATATCTCGAGTTAGGGTACACACTGACAAGAGGTCTCATAAAATGAAAATAATGACAGAAAACAGCTATTGATATTTGGATAATTTTATAGATGGGATGGATTTGTAAATATTAAATTATATAGATATAAACATATGGAATTTATAAGATTATCGAAAGGAACGTAATGGGGGTTTAGAAAAATCAGTTTTATTTTCTGTTATTATTTCAATTGTTTATATAGTGTGTGCATATGTGTGTGTACTTATATGAATATATTTATATTTATATATATCATATATATATTATATATACTATATATATGTGTGTGTGTGTGTGTGTTGTGTGTGTGTGTGTGTGTGAGGCGCAATGGCCCAGTGGTTAGGGCAGCGGACTCGCGGTCGCGCAGGATCGCGTTTCGATTCCCAGACCGGGCGTTGTGAGTGTTTATTGAGCGAAAACACCTAAAAGCTCCCCGAGGCTCCGGCAGGGGGTGGTGCCCTGCTGTACTCTTTCACACCACTTTTCTTCCACTCTTTCTTCTGTGGCCTGCTCGCGCTTAGCCAGCGGGGCGGCGTCATTCGAAGGCTAAAACAATGCGAACGCATTGTGACCAGCGATGTGTAACAACATCTGATGGTCTGGTCGGTCACATGATCACGTGATATATATATATATATATATATATATATATATATATATATAATATATATATAGAGAGAGAGAGAGAGAGAGAGAGAGAGAGAGAGAGAGAGATACCACACACACATATATACATACAATAAATACATACAAACATACATATATACATATATGAGGGGCTGCTGAAAAGTTCCTGGCTTTAAGTGTATCGCGAAAGGCTTAGTTGGAGGCGCAACCTACCTAGTTCTTTTACAGGGCTTAGTGAAACTGAAGGGCTACTCCCATAGGTGTGTGAATCTGAGAGGGGAATATGTTGAATAAAATCATAATTAAATGATCCTCCTATATTTTCTTTTACCCAAAGAGAGGAACTTTTCAGCGCCTCTCGTATATATGTAAGCATATATATATATATATATATATATATCTGTGTGCATTATGTATGTATGTATGTATGTACGTATGTATGTATGCATATATGTATGTATGCATGCATGCATATATATGCTAAGCAGTGATTAGAAATAAACAAACTTGAGGTTAGTTAAAGTATGTTTCTGGTATATTATAACTTCGAAAGGCAAATTCACTGTAGTTTTATCGTAGAGAACAATTTTTTTATAGTAAACGGTATAAAAATTGGTTTCTAGTTAAAGCTATGGCTTTGAATTTGTCCAAGGATCTCTTTCATTGGTATTTAACATTGAGGAAGGCTAAAAATAAAGAAATGGTTGTCTGGTAATCCGATAGAAGGTAGCACTGAACAGGTATGGTGCTTTAACTACTTTTACTCTGAGAGAGAATTAGTGTATTTTCTCTCCACTTTGCCTTTCGACGTTAAACTATGTCACAAACAGAATTTAAGCAATCTAAAGTTCATATATATATATATATGTATGTATATATGTATGTATGCACACGCATCACACACACACACACACTCACACACACATGTAAATATATATATATATATATATATATGTATATATATATATATATATATATGATAACGGATTCTCTTGTCGTGAACGACAAATACGAGTTCAGTAAAATAAAATGTTAATCATGTACGATTGACACGAATGCGTCTCATGAGACCTGCTGGTGCTTTGTAGACATTTTGGCAAATGGAACAAGTTGAGGACTCAGTTTGCTTGAGTGCTTGTGACTCATTCATTATGTATGTGTGTACGTATGTATGCATGTGTACGGAAGCGCGCGCGCGCACCCACCACCACCACCACCACATATATATGCGCACGCGCGCACGCAATACACGTATTTCTACAGCAGACAAACGGTTCGCTCTGGACGCTTTTAATTCTCGCTTTCGTGATTGTAAACTGTCCACATTTTATTGTTATCGAAGGCATAAACCTCGCATTCAATTTCTAGCATTCGGTTTTGTATTGTTTAATCTCACACACGTAATCCTGTTTGAGTTACGACGCAAAAATCATCCCTCAATAATTTTGTTTAAAATGTTATTTCTTT
>NC_042998.1:165478157-165503157 GCF_006345805.1 Octopus sinensis
CCAGAGCTGACTTGGCTCACATAAGAACAATAGGGCCGCAAATTTATAAGTATTTAACTAATGTTGGAGATATATTTTCATTTTTGGAGTCCTGGAGAAGGGAAAGTTTTTATGGCCTTCGCAGCTTCCCGCAAAGACTGATGAGATTAAATTTATCAACGTTTCTAGTAACACTTGCAGGAATAACATGAACTGAGAGGGAATCTTGAAGAGTGGATGTTCTGGGGAGAAAATGCTATGAGTTGTGGTTATTGTGTGACGTAGAGTGTTGCACATAACGTGGATGATAGAGGAAGATAAACAAGTGAGCCGTTAGTGTCCAAGTAGAGATAGCATGAAAATACAATGTGTTGAGAAGAAATAACCATATATGGGTAGTAACGGATGAAATGCCATTGATCGTAACTCTATTCGATGTCAGTTATGACCTTAGATGAAACAACAACAACTACAACCATTACAGAAGCAGAAGTAACACTGACAACAATAGTAAAATAACATCAACAGGGATTACTACAACATCTCAAATACACGGGTTGCGCCAAAACTAACGTAAAAGTGGTCACGAAAGATTTTATTGAAATTGATATAGGTCTCGGGTATTTCAAACCATATCCGGTAAGTTCGTCGTTATGAATACCCCGCAGGGAAAGTTCGCCGTTATCAATTCACCGCAAGGAAAGTTCGCCGTCATTGTGTTCACGGCGGTATAGGGGTGCAGGCTGTTCGATTCCCATAAAATGCTACAGATTATTTACGGAAGTGACACCATTGGCGAGAGCAATGTGCAAAGATGGATGAAGAACTTTAAACAGCGGTTAAAGCAGCATTAAAGACAAACTACACAGTGAAAGAACATTAACTGCGACCATTTGCACGAATCACCATCGAATGAACGAACTGATTCACGTGGGCAATTAGTCTATGGTCACAATGCATTACAAACGATGAGGAAAGACTTTTGTATCTGAAAATAATATGCAAAGGGGTTGCCGCAGCATCTCACACTTGAATTGAAGGAGAGTGTGGTGGATATCAGCTCTACTCTGCTTGATGTTTCTTGAAGCTAATGAAGACGTATCTTTCCAATCTGGTGACAGGGGACGAAACATGGGCGTAACTTCATGAGCCTGAAACAAGGGCTCAGTCCACGGAATGGCATTACACTTCTTCTACCCGGCCTAAGACGTTCAAGAACCAGCGATCAGTGCAGAAAGTCAGTCGAGGTAACTGTTTTGTAATATAACAAAGGCGTCATTCTCTTTGATTTTTCTGGAATGTAGATGAGTAAGCAGTACATTGAGACACCCAAAAGGCTTAGAGAAAATAGGCTGCATCACTGAATGCCCCAAACATTCTCGCTTACCGCTGCTGTGACGGTTTTCGTCTCCCTCATATATATTCTGTCTTTTTAAACACAACGCGTCCATCAGAGATATTGTCACTTGCAAATACTGCAGCAAATTGATGTCATCTCTGTTATGATTTCAAATGAATTTTCTTTTATAATTGCCAAAATCATCATTTTCTTATTCTATAGTTTTCTAATTACGTACAGACAAATGGAAATTGTTTGTATTTTGCCCTAAAGTTATGTCCATCTCATTTTCTTTCAATATCAAGAGAGAATAATTTGAGAGATATATACCTCCTATTTCTAGCAGATCGAGAGACTTCGTACAAGGTCCCTTTTAGCCTGGTTTCTCAGAAATATATATTTGCTCACATAGAGCCTTATTCTAAATTCAATATTTTACGGAGCATAACATATATACATGTGTATGTATGTATACGTATGTATATATAAAACGAGTGTGTATGTGTATATATATATATATATATATATATTGTGTGTGTGTGTGTGTGTGTGTGTTGTGTGTGTGTGTGTGTGTGTGTGTGTGTGTAATAATATAATAATAATAATAATAATAGGGACAACAGTCTAATGACTGAAACAAGTAAAAGGTAAAAGATATATATATATATATATATATATATTGTGTGTGTGTGGTGTGTGTGTGTGGTGTGTGTGTGTGTGTGTGGTGTAATAATATAATAATAATAATAATAATAATAATAATAATAATAATAGGGACAACAGTCTAATGACTGAAACAAGTAAAAGGTAAAAGATATATATATATATATATATGTATGTATATATATGTATATATATATATGTATATAAATATATGTATATATATACACATGCATACACACACATGTATCTGTGTAAGAGTGTGTATGTGTAAGAATGTGTATGTGTGTATAAGTTTGTGTGTGGTCATGTACACTTATGTATACGGGTATACACTTACAAATATATATTAAATACATATTTAATATATATATATTTTATTTATACATAACATGTATATAGATGTAGACACATATATATAAATACATATGCACATATATACATATATAGATAGATAAATAGATAGATAGATAGATAGATAGATAGATAGATAGATAGATAGATAGATAGATAGATAGATAGATAGATAGATAGATAGATAGATGTAGATAAATAGATAGATTTCCAGAAAAAAAAAATTCCAATTAAAATATCCGAACACTAATGTCAAAGTACAACTGCGACACAGAAGGAAGCGAAAGAAATCTTGGCGCCATATGAGCGCTTTTAAGTGATTTTCCAAATCAGAGAGAGCATTCAGACTGTATTGAGTTTCGGTTTATTCAATTACACGTCTTGATTATTTGCTCAGGTCTTGTATGTGTTAGGGACAAAGTACTTCTCTAGTTTACAGAGACCAAGGAATAAATAATTCTCTAAGTAGGAGACATTTACTATTCATAGAAAATTGAACAAGATTATATTTAAATCTGGTTGTTGTTCTTAGTAGAGGTAACTATATCAGCTAAAAGATTTAGTGAAAGAGAGTGAACTAGATTTAGCCTGTTAAAAATTTAAAAATAATATAAAGAAAAGAGAAAGAGTTTTTCTGAACGAAGAAAGCTTAAAGGAATAATATAAACTTGTAGTTTTATTGTTACTTTTTCATCCGTATTTTTATCAATCAAGATGTCACAATGTGAGAGGCTTGTAGTAAAGAGAAACTAAACAGTAAGAGTACAATGTAAGAGAACTAAACCTTATGTCTTGATCTGATAGAACAATTCTGAACAAATAAGTTTCTTGAGAGAATGAGTGGCGCCATCTGTTGAATGCAGAGTGGGACATAGCGACTGAGCTCGCGGTGGAAAGGGGCGTAAGAAGTAAATTTCATTAAGTCATTACCTACATTGGAATCTATTAAGCATGTCTAGAGACTAGCATTTACTAATAAAATCACAGTAAAAATCCGATTATCATGGGTGGAGAGATGTCAACACCTAAAGACCGACGCCAAACAATAACTACAGGAGAAACTAACGAACACTTGGAAGTCTTTATCAATATTTTATTTCTTTCTAGACACTTCTGACGCCATTGTAATGTCACTCACGCACATCCTTAAAGAGAAAGTGAAATGATTTGGCAATGGGCTAGCGACTTTGCGTACATATTATCAAACTAACTCCCCAATCTAGCTAGAGACAGACCCGTCTTCCAAATTTTAATAGTATTATCTAAACCTGTTAGCTCTCACACGTTTTTAGAGACTGTAACAAATATTAGCAATAATTGTTGTGTTAATCTATTGACAATTCAGGCATTTGATTTACAGAATTTATCTCTTGGTATTGTAAACATAATTTTTCAGAAGTTTCTGTAAAATGTTCAAAGTTTATTAGTCTTACATATACCCTTACTCTTTTATTCTTTTACTCTTTTACTTGTTTCAGTCATTTGATTGGCCATGCTGGAGCACCGCCTTTAGTTGAACGAATTGACCCCAGGACGTATTCTTGTAAGCCTAGTACTTATTCTATCGGTTTCTTTTGCCGAACCGCTAAGTTACGGGGACGTAAACACACCAGCATCGGTTGTCAAGCGATGTTGGGGGTACAAACACAGATACACAAACATATACACACACATACATACATATATATATATATATATTATATATATATATATATATATATATATATTATATATATACGACGGGCGTCTTTCAGTTTCCGTCTACCAAATCCACTCACAAGGCTTTGGTCGGCCCGAAGCTATAGTAGAAGATACTTGCCCAAGGTGCCCCGCAGTGGGACTGAACCCGGAACCATGTGGTTCGTAAGCAAGATACTTACCACACAGCCACTCCTACGCCTTGTTTACAATGAAATATTTCAAGAAAAACACGGCTACATCAGTGCTTTTTTACGAGTTTAGTAACAATATTACGAGTTTAGTAACAATATTCAATATCAGAAATTTAGTATGATAGGCTTACAGTAGTATTAGCTCCAGTTGCATTGATGATACGATCTGATATTGTATCCTTGAGTGATAGCACTTCTTTATGCAACTGTTCCTATTCATACTCACCACATGCCTACACCAGCGCTCGCCAGACAGAGTTGCTTAGCAGCGTTTCCTCTGGCTCTTTACGTTCTGAGTTCACATTCCGCCGAATTCTTTTCAAAGTCAGGTGGTTATGTAGTGTTTCTGTTGTTTGGGTTGTATATCTCGTTCGGAGATTTATTAATGCTTTCAGACAGTTTTTCTAAATCAGTGACTGTGGTTGCTGGGAAAAACGTTAAATATTATTTGCAAAGGTCTCCTTCATCGAAAACCGGTGTTTACCATACGTTGACGAGAGGCAAAAACCTTGAAACTATAGTCCGTATGTATCACTTAGGTTTTCGAGGGAGGATGACCTCCCTTTGCAAATAACACAAGGGCACTGAAATTGTGTCTAAGGCCAGCTGGAGACGTCGATCTCCTGGGGCTAAAAGCGTCAGTAACACCCCACTCCCAGTGGCTAGCCACATTCAGATGGCTAGTACACTTTACGTTGAATTTTATTATATTATAGGGTAACAACAGTGTGAAATGTAAGTATCCAAGGAACTGTTCCGTGGATTATATAAGTGTATTTTTCATGTTAATTTATTGGTGTGAATAAAATAAAATATATGTGGTATGAATCGTGTTATTTTATTTATTGCTGAAAGCATGTGTTATGTGTCAGCGGTGCAAAAAGTGGATCGCTTGAGTTGTGCAGTTGGACTGAAACTGCTTTACATAAGGCGTGCACGTTGCCTAGCACCGCTCTTTTGGGGAATGAAGCCTGTGCGTCGAATTGTGAGCCCTCGTATGATTTTTATTGATTTCTTTTCAATGTTCTACTTTGAACCCCCAATTATTAATGGTATTGTGTCACTGTCATACACGCAACCTACTTATTTCTGTTTCAAAATTCTTAAACGCTGATAGTTTTTGTTGGAGAGGCGAGGATTTGTTACTTTTGAGGGAGCGAAAGTATTTATGTTATACATTTTATACTGGTGCATAAAAGCGTAATAAAACCAAAGAAAAAATTTACTGAACAAACAAAGCTTAAAGGGATACTATAAACTTGTATGTTTAGTGTTAGTTTTTTATTTGTATATTTATCAAACAACGTGTCACAATATAATAGGTTTGTAGTAAAGAGAAATTAAACAGTAAGAGTACAATATAAGAAAACTAAACTTTCCGCCTTGGTCATATAAAACAACTCTGAACAAATCCTTTATTCTATATTCATTGTATAAAAGCCAGTGAAGTATGCTCTAAGTACTTTCAATTTTCATAGTGAACGTACCGGCCACCTCGTACACTTGGTCATTTATACAATATTTTGTACTTACACAGGGTGTCCCAGAATTAACTATCTATTTTAGTGAAATCGGACAATTCTTTTAAAACCCCACTTTTATTTATGTTTATCATATTAATATGCGTTAAAAGTGTATAAATTTTAAATTTTGTTTATAATTTTATAATCTTTATAATTCTTTTTATAATTTTATTTTCATTACTGTAAGATCCCACTCATCTGTCCACGACAGCTTGTTTTCAATTTGGCTGCAATCATTTACTCTACTTTCATCCCCAAGAGTGAGCAATAGTTTAGCTGAACTTAAAAAACGCATTCAGTTAGCAGTGCAGGAGATAACCCCTGAAAAGCTTCAAAGCGTGTTTCGCAACACTAAGGGTAGAACTGAAATTTGCAAGGATATAGATGCAGCAGATATTGAATATTTTCAATAAAGTTTTGATGTAAGATTTATAAATCTGTTTATTTTGGTATCCCAATCAAGTACTAAAAATAAAATTCGGCCAGCTTTTTTTTTTTTTTTTTTTTATTTGCTTGATTTCATTGAAAGATAGTTCATTCTGAGACACCCTGTATCGAAATATAAATTAACCTTTTTAGAAATTTACATTGCTGTAAGCAATATAACTGAGAATGTTGGAATAGTAGAATCAAGATAGCGACCCATAAAATATTTTGCCGCGTTTACTTATGATCCTTTTACAATCTGGGTTTATTTCCCGGTAATATCAACCTACCTTTTACACCCTACAATCGTTGATAAAATAAGTATCACTCATGTTTATATAATGATCTGTTCACCACTATATACACATCTCCTCCAATTTCTCGCATAGTAAGAGTTAGAAATTAGTTTTCTTGCTTGAAATTCTGTTTTTCTGATCATTTTCACAAAATAAGTAATACATACATCCACCCTCACAGAGCCATGTTGATGTAAACTACAACCGCAACAGCTGTAGGCGAGAGGAGAGAGAGAGAGGAGAGAGAGAGAGAGAGAGAGAGAGAGAGAGAGAGAGAGAGGGGAGCAGCGGCAGTAGTAGCAGGAGCTGTTGAATCCATGCCGATAAAATAATGAAAAAGATTACATCAATAACGATTAGATATAGAAAAGTAAATTCACTGAAATTTGTTATATATGTACATGCTTGCATGTATATAAGTATTACATACACACATACACACACACACACACACACAATATATATATATATATATATATATATACATATATATATACATATACATATATATATACAAATATATATATACATATATATATATATACATATACATATATATATACAAATATATATATATACATATATACATATATATATATATATATATATATATATATATATATATATATATATACGTATATCTAGGTGCTATATATCTATATCTTTATCTATCGATACATTTATCTCTCTCTCTCTCTCTCTCTCTCTCTTTCCACATATATATATATATATATGTGTGTGTGTGTGTGTGTGGTGTGTGTGTGTGTGTGTGTGTGTGTGTATGTATGTATGTACACATATGTATGTATGTATCCGTATGTATAAAAGTTTGTATGCATCATGTATGTATATACCCACATAATGTGTGTGTGGTGTGTGTGTGTGTGTGTGTGTGTGTGTGTGTGTGTTTATGCGTGTTTGTGTACGGAATGAAAAAAAGAAGTATCGTGTTAGTTTTGCTTCACCTATCAAAAGTTATGGCCTGACTATGTAGTAAATTGGTAATTCAAGATTAGTGAAGTCAATCATTGTTGGGAAAAGAGCAAACAAAAGTAAAGAAGAAACAAAACCTAAAGCCGTAGAGAAAAATCAAAGAAACAGAAGTAAATCTAACCTACAAGAAAGAAATAAGTCATTGCTAATTGCTTAGAAATTTCACTTCTCTCTTTTACGTTTTTGTGTTATTATTTAATTGTTTCTCTTTGTTTCGTATTTGTTTCGTTTTGTGTAAGTTTCGTTTGTGTAAGTTTTATTTTCCACTGTTATTTTAATGAAGGATAAATTTCTTCGTTTTATGTTTTCTTTTGAAACGTTTGTTGAATATTTCTAACAAATTGCGTTTCGGACGTGTTGTGAGTGCAATTATTTTATCTGGTCGGGCCCTAAACAGTTTTTGTCCTAAACATGTTCGCATATACACAGGCTGTAATAGAGGTTATCATTTATTTACTCGGAAACTGTATTTTAAGGTTTTAGTCGAACAAGTCGGCCCCACTTGTGTGTTTATTTTGTTTTGGTTCTGTTTTTGTTTTTTAAGTGTGGCACTCTTTTTATTGAACTGTTGTGCCGAACTTCCACACCGCTACGTTTTGGGGATGTAAACGAACCAACCTGGATGTCAAGCGCTGATGTTTGTGTGTGGGGGGGGGTATACAGATGCTAACACAAAGACACACACATGTAAATATATATATATATACATTCATACATTGAAACGATTTGAAAAATAATATCAGAAATATATATATATATATGTGTGTGTGTGTGTGTGTGTGTGTGTGTGTATGTGTGTGTGTGTGTGTGTGTGTACATGTGTATGTGTAATACATACATACATACATACATACATACATACATGCATGCATGCATACATACATACATACACACATACATACATACATACATACACACATACATACATACATACATACATACATGCATACATGCACACATATATATCAAGTGTAAGCATATCCACGTAGATGTTGTTTGAGACAGTTAAGAAAAAGTATGTACCGTCATAAAGATCAGCTGTCCTGATGCGAATATCTCTTTGTAACTATGGACATTACCCTCAATATTTCCAGCTTCTACATGTGGATGCAAATTTATATTTATACCTTTTTACTTTTACTTTTACTTGTTTCAGTCATTTGACTGCGGCCATGCTGGAGCACCGCCTTTAGTCGAGCAAATCGAGCCCGGGACTTATTCTTTGTAAGCCCAGTACTTATTCTATCGGTCTCTTTTTGCCGAACCGCTAAGTGACGGGGAAGTAAACACACCAGCATCGGTTGTCAAGCAATGCTAGGGGGACAAACACAGACACACAAACACACACACATACATATATATATATATACATACATACGACAGGCTTCTTTCAGTTTCCGTCTACCAAATCCACTCACAAGTCTTTGGTCGGCCCGAGGCTATAGTAGAAGACATTTGCCCAAGATGCCACGCAGTGGGACTGAACCCGGAACCATGTGGTTGGTTAGCAAGCTACTTACCACACAGCCACTCCTGCGCCTATACCGATAATATTTTATGATCGGTATAGGTACAAACATATTCTTCTAATATGTATGTACAATATATAGGCTCAGGTATGGCTGTGTGGTTATGACACGCGCTTGTAAGTAAATGCCTAACTGTCAGTCTGGATAAACTTGGATTTTCAGAAAAAGAAATCAGCCGACTCACACATTACAAATACAAGTAAGCGGAACAGTAAAACTATGCAAGACTTTTCTCAGGTTTAAAATGTGACATTGTTTTCGTTATCAACATTCCAATGATGGAGTTTTGTATCTTTATCAGAAGCTAGCTCCGCCTTCAAAGGAAAAATTTAAATAATTAAAAACAGATAAGAATACATACATACACACATACATTTATAGTCGGTTTGAAATCGATGGGTACGGATGTCATCCATATTGAATGATATGTATTATCATTCATGCATGATATATATATTTATATAATTCACATAACAGTCAGCATAAACATAGATGCATAATACATAAATATACACATTTATCGATAACCAAGGAGAAATCTGCATATTCAACCGGACCATAACTTCTAATTCATACTTATGGTTATCGAGGAAATTGATTACTTAAGTGTCTCGGTACCAGTATTGATAAACCTGACTTTACAAAACCAGAAGGAAAGTACCAGTCAAGTGCTGGGGTGAATCTAATCGACTTGGTCCTTCACTTGAGTATTACCGGTCCAATACCAAAATTAAACGGAATCATCAGTATAACATCTCCGACATACTCCTTTGTATGTCATATAGTTATGATTAAATCTTTCAAGTGACATGAGGTACGACATATTGAGGGCATTGTCCATAGTTACAAGGAGATATTCGCATCAGCAGGACAGCTGACCTTTATGACGCTACATACTTTTTCTTAACTGTCTCAAACAATTGAAATCAAACGAAGGCAAAATCAAGTTAAGACAATCTACTAACATACATTTAAGTATCTGGACTCACGTGGACCGGTTTCTGCACTGGCAAAATAAGCCTTAGCTTCTTCAGCACGCGTTACCATGATTAGAGATTCTTAACCCATCGTTTTGAAGTCTATGCTGCAACTGATGCGTTTTGCGCCGAAATAACTGCAGCCACCAGTGTAAAATAATCTCGATACAATTTACGAGAAAAATAATTCAAGAAAAATTTATTTGCGAAGGTGTCATTAATTCTATTATTATCCGATGTAAATATTTTGAACATGATAATAACAATCAATGACACAGGCGATAGCAGGCCTAAAAATAGCATTAAATAGCCGAGGGATTAAAATTAATCAAATGACATAGTAAGTATGTCTACCTGCTTGAAATAACAGTCAGAACTCTTATTAAATTGCCAAATGGCGATTTAAGATGTGATTACAGGGAGATTTCGCTTCTATTTCTACCAGGTAAGCGACCATGTACAGATTTCCTCATTGGTTAGACAACAGTAATAATGTATAACATCGGCACAAATCCCTGTAATTTGGAGTACAGAATTATAAATGGAAATTATCGTGGTAGTTTTCACACAGTCTATTATATCCGTCAAATTGCTAGTCCAAATCTCGCACATGTTCTACACGTTGCGCTGTGCCACTTCCGCTAAACAGGAGGATAAATAAATTAAAAAAAAAAAAAAGAAAGACATAAACAAAAAATAATAATTGACTATTGGAATTGCTTTCCATTGCTTTCTATGAATATTATTACAATTGCTTTAATAGCCGTGTTTTTGAATTTATTATCGTTACGGTTGCGGAGATGGCGGGTGAGATATGTTGTTCTTTGTTGTTGTTGTTATTCTTGTTCTTGTGGTTGTTGTTGCTGGTGGTGCTGGTGTTGATGTTGGAGGTGGTGGTGCTGATCGTTGACCGTCGGTGGTGGTGGTGGTGGTGGTGGTGGTGGTGGTGGTGGTGTTTTATAATTGTGATATTTAGCAATGGTAAATTGCGGTAGTGCTAGCATTATTGTTGTTACAGCTGCTGTTGTCTAAATTCGGTTATTCAGTTCAACTCAGCTAAGTTAAAATGTTCTTTGCACTATTTGCCCCACCGGTGTTCATAATATAAAACATATATAACATATATGTTTGTGAGCGTGTGTGTGTGTGTGTGTGTGTTATAATCTCACACCTGTATACACAGATAAAAAAAAATATCTTTAATCCACGAACCCTTCCTCATCCAGTCTTTCGCTCTTCTAGTTTGTATGACAAACTGCCTTACCCTCTTTTTACCTCTCCCACTCCTTCACTCATTTATTCTCTCTCTTTCCTCCCTCCCCCTCTCTCTCTCTCCCCATTATATTATATATATATATATATATAAAATTTAATACACACACACATACTATATAAAACACATATGTGTAGTACCTTCATATATATGTCTATGTTTTATATATAATATATATATATATATGTATATATATATATATATATATATAATATATATGTATACACATAGTCATATATATGAAGATACATACACATATGTGTTTATATATATATATATGTGTGTGTGTGTGTGTGTGTGTGTGTGTGTGTGTGCATGTTGTGTGTATGTACGTGTATACACACACACACACACACACACATATATATATTATATATATATATATATATATATATACAGCAATGATGCATTTTAAAGCTGGAATAATAAGTAGACTGAAAAAAAGACAACATAAAATATATAAGCATATATAAGCATATGTGTGTGTGTGCGTGAGCGCGCGCGTACATATATATACATACATACATTCGTACGTACGTAAGTGGGGCACAAATTGTATTTCCGGTAACTGGTTGCATTCGTAGAGACACAACTAGAACTGTCATCAACCGGAAATAAGTAAGAGAAATTCGAATTTACCCAGATTATATATACTCACATCAACAATGCTATAGCCATGAGGGGTCAAAATTCGGTTGAAACGTCACAGAATTCAAATTTCCCATATTTATGTGTAGACTAACTAAAGTAGTGTGTTAACAAGTACAATCTTAGCTGCATGCAGGGTTCCAATATAATTACTCTTCAAAATATATCAGGAAAGCATTTTAAAGTAGGAATCCCGTAAGGTACTTTATAAAGTAGGCTTGGAGCAATGTATGTTAACTAAACAAAATCTAAATTATTGTGTAATCCGTTTAACAGCTCAGTTTAAATCATAACACATATTCTGTCTATAAGTTATGGACGAATAAATGTTGTGTCTATGTCTATCTGCCAATCTACCTATCTAGCAATTTGTCTGTGTATCTACCTATATATATATGTGTGTGTGTGTTTTGTGTGTGTCTGTATGTGTGTGTATGCATATGTATATATATATATCTTTCTATCTAACTATCTTTATATTTATATATTTTCTACCCAGTGAAACATCGCCAACATCCTTTCCAGCCAGTGACATGGTCCATGGACTACAGATTGGGATCTTTATTTTGATATAATTGATGTCGCTGATATTTCAGAACTATTTTCAACAACATCATGTGACCGGCCTTAATCAGTAACATATTAATTTCCAGTAGTCATCTTGGACTTCCCCTTTCGCAGCATTCGGTAGCCTGCGCCTGACGAGCTAGGTAACGTGCGCCGAGCCTACGAAACTTTAAGTTGCATAGGACCGATGAAAGTGTTTTTAAGTAACAATACGTATAACTCCTAAATTTATGGAGTATCTCTTTCTTTCGTTTGTCCACTCACTCATACATATGTGTATGTGTGTGTCTGTACGTGGGTGTGCGTGCGCGTGTGTGTGTGATTTTGTTTATATGCATGTGCGATGTCCTCCAAATTGAGGCGTGTGTGAAAGATTGAAGCTTAAATCAAAGTCTAAAAGTGTACAGGATATACACATTCAATATTAATTTTTTTGCACGTTATAAAGAGCTTAAAATTTCTAGTCGTTGGCAGCTGTGTATAGCACTATTTCATCCTTCTTTGAAATCGTCAGTACGACATAACTAATAACAAAAGATTGTTGCTAAATTAAACATTTTCACGAAGTTAGACAATTCTTACAAAGAAAATACTTGACAGTTTAAAAAGCAGTCATGTTATGTTTTTTTCTCCCTTCATAGATCGTTAATTGTTCAGCAATAGAGCGAAAAAAAACAGAGAGTGAATTTTTTAACATACAGGTTAAATTTCCAAGACATGTATACCTTGCAAAAGAAAAAAAGTTCTTCGTGTAATTACAATGAAAACTACTATGCATGTATGTCATTGTGTGAGTGCATGTATGTGTGCGAGCATGTGTGTGTGTGTGAGTGAATGTTTGTGTACGCACGCTTATGTAACTATGTCTGCAGATAATTGAAATGAAAAAGGTATCTAGTTTCTAATTCCGTTGAAAGTATAAGCGACTTGTAAAATGGGTTGGTATATTCTTGACTATGTTGCTGTTTAAAGAAATGATTTGTAGAAAGAATGGTAGCATTTAAAGAAGGATAATATAATAGTTTACGCCATAGAGTCGACAAACACCATATTTTCATAAACATTTTCACATTGATATGAAAATGACCAACACAACAGTCAAGGGACAAAGATGTAAAAAGGGAATCTTAATAGCAACACTTAAGTGACTGAGGTCTGTATGCAGGCAATGAATTTCATAGAAACTATGAAAATGTATTTTGATGAACATGCACACATTGATGTCAAAATGACTAGTACATCGATCAAGGAGCGAAAACAAACATAAAAAGATTTTTATAGTAACGCTAAGTGATTGAGTTCTATATGTAGACGGTGGAGTTCATAGAAAATACGTATATAGAACATGAATGACATGAAACCTACTGAAACAATAAGTCAATCGTAAAGACCTGATTCTTACATATATTACAAAAAATTTCTGCCTTTGAACTTACCGGTCGCATATTCAATTTTTAAATTTGTATATATACGTATATAAAGTGTTGAACTACACAAAAGGAATACGTCTCACGCAAGTTAAACAAGCAGAAAAAGACTATTAAGCGCTTTGTTTAGCAAGTGGATTTTACTTCCCTCCTGAGGGAAGATGAAAGTCTAAAATTTCGGTGTTTCCAGTAGAAACATAGAAATTCAACACTTTCACCTTTTTGATTGTTATTACTTTTTAGTTTGTGGTTTATTTCTTGTGTTTAAGAAGAAAAAAATAAAATATATATGTATATATACAAAAAATAAAATGTATATGTATATGTATGAAACATACAGTAAGAAAATTGACTTACAGAAAAGATATTCGCATACATATATGCCCTTTCGCTTCTTCCTTCACTCTCTCCCTCAAATGCACACACATACACACACTCTCACACCCATACATAGACACACACATACATACCTGAGTATATATATATGAATTATATATATATATGTATATATATATATAATGATGTATATATATATATATATATATATATATATATATATATATATAGATGTCCTGTGCCCATATATGCATGTATATATACATATATATGTAGGTATGTACATATATGTATGTATATATGTATATATTTATATATTATTTATATTATTATATGATCGAACGCCACTCATCCCTTTCCAAGTAAGTTTTACCGTATGTATATATATATATATATATATATATATATAGAGAGAGAGAGAGAGGGAGAGAGGGAGAGAGAGAGAGAGTTGTGGCAACGCATGAAACTCTCGACCCTTCAGTCACTCTGTTGTTTCTGCTAAATATTAATGAAAATATCCATACATTCATATTCTGATTTCTTTTTTTTCCTGTTTGCATCATCATACCCATATGCATATACAAATATATTTAAACATATACTCATAAGCATATATAAGTATATATATATATACATATATATATATACATTTAAGCATATCATAAATACATAAAGACACACACACACACATGCTTCACTGGATAGTCGAAGTGAGGTCGGTCAAAGATGCCATTAGCTGGTTCACTGAATTATCCAGTGCCAAAATACATCTGTGCACTCGAGAGGTACGCACTCGTTCATACTCGTTTTCTAAGTCTGGGTTGTATGCGAGATTCAGTGTGTGTAGTTATGTATGTGTTAATACATTCATTTTGTGTGTCTGTCAATCTATCTACCTCTTATTATATATGTAAACTTATTATATAAACTATATTATCAATGACCATGGCGATTACCTACATAAAGCTCGAGATGTATATGTCGGTAGAGTGTTGTAAAGTTATCAGCAGTATCTTCGATATTCCATCGTTCGTGGGTCATTAGCGCTGCTTGGACAGGTTGCATATTTTTATGTAAATACAATATATATGTGCATATGCAATACGGATTGTGATGTATATATGTATGCATAAGTCTATGATATATATTTATGTGTATTATATGCACAAATGCGTATATATTTATTTATATATATATTTCTTTACTACCCACAAGGGGCTAAACACAGAGGGGACAAACAAGGACAGACAAAGCGATTAAGTCGATTCCATCGATCCCCAGTGCGTAACTGGTACTTAATTTATCGACCCCGAAAGGATGAAAGGCAAAGTCGACTTCGGCGGGGTTTGAACTCAGAACGTAACGGCAGACGAAATACGGCTACGCATTTCGCCCGGCGTGCTACCGTTTCTGCCAGCTCGCCGCCTTAATATTTATTTATATATGTGTGTGTGTGTGTGTGTGTGTGTGTGTGTGTGTGTGTGTGTGTGTGTGTGCGTGCGGGTGTGTGCGTGCGTATGTGTGCGTATGTGTGCGTGTGTGTGTGTGTCTACATGAATACAGACTACACACACACACATACACATGCCGACACATGCACAGAAACACACGCATAAATATATGCATACATTTGCGTGCGTGTGAGTGTAACATATATATATATATATATATATATAATATATATATATATATATATATGTTGTATGTATGTATGTATGTATGTATGTATGTTATATGTATGTCTATATGTATATATATATATATATATATGTGGAGGCGCAATGGCCTAGTGGTTAGGGCAGCGGACTCGCGGTTTCGATTCCCAGACCGGGCGTTGTGAGTGTTTATTGAGCGAAAACACCTAAAAGCTCCACGAGGCTCCGGCAGGGGGTGGTGATCCCTGCTGTACTCTTTCACCACTCTTTCTCCCACTCTTTCTTCTGTTGGCCTGCTCGCTTAGCCAGCGGGGTAGCGTCATTCGAAAGCTAAAACAATGCGAACGCATTGTGACCAGCGATGTGTAACTACATCTGATGGACTGGTCAGCCACGTGATGACGTGATGATATGTATATATATTTGTATTTATGTACATGTATATATATGTATGTATGTATGTATGTATGTATGTATACGGCATATGTATATATGTATATATATATGTACACATATACATACATATATGCATTTATACATACACACATGTATGCACACATACATACGAGTGTATGTGCGTATATGTGTGTGTGGGGGGGGGACATATTTGTTTTAAGGAAATTCAAGGTATTTTGTGGTAATGATTTAACATTCTCATTTCCAGATTCGCTCAAGCTTATTTTACCTTTTACCGTAGCCAGGTGTTGGCAGCAGATGTTAAAATAAGATTCTTATTTGAAACCAAGTTGAAGAATAACAACAGAACATTTATTAATGCAGGTGACTCAAAACCAAATGTAGAGTCAAGTTTATTGTGCATAAGTTTATGACGAAGATGAGGATAACGATGGTAATGATGTGGACGAGGCGATGGAAGTGGCAGAGGGTGATAATGACGATGATGATGGGATCTCTCATCTTTTGATAGTTTGAATGACTGAGTATTCCGCTGACACATGCATCTTTAATGAAATCTTCGGGTAAAGTCAGCGTCATACAGTTTGTTAAGATTTGACTACAGATAAATCTGATGGGTTTTCATATTGTTCACGTCAACCAAGTTTGACTCACAGAATTTGTTTGGGTCGCCACAAAGATCGCAGCAAAGATACAAAGTGCATTCCAGAAGTTTTGAGATATATTTAGGAGAGGCAGTTAAAACTGTCCTAGATTATAATAATTTAAGAATATCATTAATATAGATGTTCCTTCTCAAGCCATGTCTGGCTCATAGGGCCGGTTTCCCGGTTTCCTTGGCATATAGGTTCCCCCACCTGGACGGGTCGCCGGTCCGTCGCAGGTGAGCTGCAAGATGCAGGCGGAAAGAGTGAGAGAAAGTTGTGGCGAAAGAGTCAGCAGAAGTTCGCCATTACCTTCTGCTGGAGCCGCGTGGAGCTTAGGTGTTTCGCTCATAAATACACACATCGCCCGGTCTGAGATTCGAACCCGCGATCCCTCAACTGCGAGTCCGCTGCTCTAACCACTAGGCCATGTGCCTCCACATTAATATAGATCTGTTAAGCTGATATGCCAAGTTTTGTTATTCCAGATTGCTGTAATAGCACTGTTAACACACCTTGCTAAATAATGCGTGTCAAAGTTTAGTTTGCAGAATGCAATCGGACGTGAAGTCAATTTTGAAGCTCGCTACGCAATAATTTTGTGTTAAATTCGGCAAAACCATACAAAAATTTATGAAATGCTCCATATTACTTATTAACTTGTATGAGCCGAACATCTGTTGTTCACTGGCACCAGAGGCCACACAGAGCAAGTCCCCAGAGAGGTTGATGATGATTCCTTTTTCGACAGCAAAGTCACCATCTATATTCACTGGGTTCCTTTTTGACAGACGTTAAACAAAGAATACCGTAAATCCTCGAGTATAGTCCGCCCTTGATTATAATACGCAGGGGTTTTTTTTAGGGGACTGTACCTCTGAAAAACCTAAACCTTGTGTATAATACGCACCACTTCTCTAACATGAGTCGTGCATAATTAAACCAGCAGCACCTAGTCGAGCAAACACTTTCGCGCATGCGTAATACAATTATGGGGATGTGCTTAACTGTTATATGGGAATATAAATACGTTTGCAAATTGTTTTTGTTACATGTTTATTCTGTGTTCTGAATACTTTTATTTTAATAAATGTTGCTTACTGCAAGTTATGGATGATTCTTTTATGACTTCATTGCTTTCAGGCTTAGCTTAAAGTATTTTCGCGCCCACATCACAAAATGCGTCTGAATAAACATTGCCGGAGAGCAAATAGAGACTCGGACATTGCTTAGAAAATATTTTTCATTTTTAACCTCGTATATAGTACGCACTAGGGATTTTGACCTTGAAATTTTGGGAAACAAATGCGGATTATACTCGAGGATTTACGGTACTTTGTGGAAGTTTTGAGGGTGTTCGGGAAGAGATTTCGTTGCTAAACGCCAGAGAACCTACACTAGGACAACGCGCCAGTCCACAATTCCATCCTGATAGCCAACTACTTGATAGAGACGGGCATCAAAACTATCCCTCGCGCTCCATACAGTCTAGACCGTGTTCCCTGTGACCTTTGGTTGTTTTCTAAGATGAAGATGAAGATGAGGAAGCTGGACGTCTTCACTTTGAAAGACTTCAACGAGGCCTTTTCAAAGTGGCTGGAACGCAACAAATGCATTCAAGTGAAAGGATTCTACTTTGAAGGATATTAGAGTTATATATTTCTTCAAAATTAATTAATGTTTCTCCTGAAAATGTCTTTAAAAACTTCTGGAATTTGAGCCGTAAAATATATTTGCGTAAGATATCGCACGGTGATGTCGATCACATAGTTGCCACGCACGCACGCACAAATACACACATCTATATATATATTCAAGCACATACTCATGCGTGCGCGCGTACATGCACACAAAAACACATATATATATATATATATATATATATAGTTCACAAGTGAGATACAGAGATTCTCCATATAGAAGTACTAAGCTTATAAAGAATAAGTATAGGGGTTAATTCGGTCGACTATTGGCGGTGCTCCGGCATGGCCGCAATCAAATGACTGAGACAAATGAAAACAAAAAATATATATGCATACATATATATATATACATATATATATACATATGTCTATATACATATATATACACACACATATATATATACATAATGTGTATATATATTTATATATATATGTGTGTGTATATATATTTCAAAATGTGGCCTCGTGTGTACCGTTGACGATTTTTTTTCCTCTGCCTTCCCTTCTCTGGATCTTTCCTTCTCCTATGTTTCCGACGAAGAGCTCCGCTCGAAACGTTAAACCCTCCTTCTTTCCTTCTTTCCTGAGCGTCCAATAATACTATATTTGTTCCACGCCCTCGCGTTGTTGTGTTTTTTTGTGCTTTCTTGTTTGGATTAACTTTATATATATACATATATATATGTATACACCTATATACATATATATATACATATACACATATATACATACATATATATATATACATATATACATAAATATATAATACATATACATATATATACATATATACACACACATATATATACACATAATATACATAGGTAAATATGTATATATATATATATATATATATATACACGCATACATATATATATATACATATATATATACATATGTCTATATACATTATATACAACACAATATATATATCATAATGTGTATATATATATATAATATGTTGTGTATATATATTTCAAAATGTGGCCTCGTGTGTACCGTTGACGATTTTTTTCCTCTGCCTTCCCTTCTCTGGATCTTTCCTTCTCCTATGTTTCCGACGAAGAGCTCCGCTCGAAACGTTAAAACCCTCCTCTTCCTTCTTTCCTGAGCGTCCAATAATACTATATTTTGTTCCACGCCCTCGCGTTGTTGTGTTTTTTTTGTTCTTTCTTGTTTGGATTAACTTTATATATATACATTATATCTATGTATACACTATATACATATTATATACATATACACATATATACATACATATATATATATATACATATATACATAAATATATAATACATATACATATATATACATATATACACACACATATATATACACATAAATATACATAGGTCAATATGTATATATATATATATATATATATATATATACACGCATATACATATATATATTATATATATATATCATATATATATAACATATATATATATATATATACATACATATACATACATACATATATATATAATATATATATATACATATATATATATTATATATATATATAATATATATTATATATATATATATTACATACATACATATACATACATATACATGAATAAATATAATCATAGTGAAAGTATCAGTAGTTACACAATTAAGATTAAAAGTATCATCTCACATTACAATAGAGATGCTAATGTTTCACTTTTGACACGTAACATTGAATACTGTAAGAGATAAGAGATTAAAAATTATTGGGGCCCATGATGCTGCATGGACCTTAAGTGAGGCATGTGCAAAATTTGAATGAAATCGGTCGGGTAGTTCTCGAGTTTTAGAGATGCAGACAGACAGACACACATTCTCAGTTTTATATATACTCTCCCTTTTTACTATTTTACTTGTTTCAGTCATTTGACTGCAACCATCTCAAGGGTTTAGTCCATACTGGAGCACCGCCTTTAGCCAGGCAAATCGACCCCAGGACTTATTCTTTGTAAGCCTAGTACTTATTCTTTGTAAGCCTAGTACTTATTCTATTGATCACTTTCCACAAACCGCTAAATTACGGGGACGTAAACACACCAGTATCGGTTGTCAAGTGATGTTGGTGGGGGGGGGAAACAAACACAGACACACAAACACACACATACATATATAAATATACATATATACGACGGGCTTCTCTCATTTTCCGGCTACCAAATCCACTCAATAATAATAATAATAATAGTGGAAGCTGAAGACTAAAACAATACCTGTTGTCATAGGTGCCCTGGGAATGATAGCGAAAGGGACTGATTGCTACCTAACTAAGATACCAGGAAACCCCAAAATGGCAGAAATTCAAAAGATAGTGCTCATGGGAACTGCTCATATCCTACGCAAAATACTCTCTATGTAATCCCAAGGTTTAAAACAAACTTTTTTTTATCTTTTTTTTTTTTTTCCAATTTTATTTTTATGTATTAGACATTCACTAGTACAACACCAAAAAAAAAAAAACCCCAAATATATGGCACAGAACTTCCAACCTGTTGTCTCTTGAGTCTCTGGGTGAGACTTGGAGCCAACTTGTACAGACATAAAGCAAAAGTCAAACATAGAACAATAATAATAATAATGATAATTATAATGATAATAAATATAATAATAATAATAATAATAATAATAATATAAATAATATATAGTAATGATAATAATATAATAATAAAATAATAATAATAATAATAATAATAATAACAACACACAATAATATAATAATAATAATAATAATAATAAAATAATAATAATAAAATAATAATAATAATAATATAATAATAATAATATAAGTAATGATATAGATACATAAGTACTTCAATACGTATGTAATTATATACATGAGAGGTGCACTGGGGTGCATAAAACATGCAACATCAATAATCAACAGATAAATTGCCTGAAAAGACATGAAACATGAAACATGAAAGTGAAGAAATAACGATTTAGCATCGAATGACTGTGTAAACAGACTTATAAATAATACATAAGAATCACAACGCCTACAATAAATAATGAATAATATATATATATGTTTGTGTGTGTCTGTGTACATACATACATACTTACATATATTTGCACATATATATTAATATATATATAATATATATATATATATATATATATATATAGATATATATTATATGTATATATATATGTGTGTGTGTGTGTATCACAATGTCGATATTAATACTAATAACGTTTTCAAATATGAACCATAGAATTAGGTTCTTTCCCACGGATACAGTGAGGAATACCCTTGTATGTATACACACACACACACGCACACCACACACACACACACACACACACACATACATATATATATATATTTATATATATATTTATATATATATTTATATATATATTTATATATTATATATGCACATACACACACACACATATGATTAAGGCAATGTCAATATTAATAACAACAAAGTTTTCAAATGTTGTGAAACCATAGAATTAGGTTCCTGTCCCAAGGATACAAGTGAGGAGGAATACCCTTGCTGTGATATCTAACACTCTTAAGAAGATCAACTATTACAATGGATATCTCTTGTTGCAGACTTCTGCACCGTTAGTAGGTCGTTTTTTTTCTAGGTCGTTCAGTTTCTAATTAGGTCAATTAGTATTCCATTAAATCACTCGTTCTTTTCCTTTATTGAATTCTTCTACAAGTTTATTCAGTTCAATTCTCGTGTCTGCTAATCTATCATCTTCCTGTTTCCCAGCCTAAAAATATTTCTTATATTCTCCTCGGGTTATCTCGCCAATATATCGATCATATATTCTTCCCTTTTTATTCTCTTATTTCCTCTCATTGTTTTTCTCTCCCAGTCGCTTTCTCTCTCTCTCTCTCTCTCTCTCTCTCACACACACTCTCTCTCTCTCTCTCTCTCTCTCACTTACTCTCTTTATATATATGTGTGTGTATGTGTGTGTCTACTTGTGTATAAAACTCTGTTTCTTTATCTGTCTAGCTATCCATCTTTCTCTCTCTCTCTAACTCTCTCTCTCTCTCTCTCTCTCTCTTTCTATATATATATATAGAGAGAGAGAGGGGGGAGATCGACCGGGCTATCCTTCTATCAATCTCTGCTATGATTATCTGTCTTCTTACCTGTTCTGCTGTGAAGTAGAATTGGGGAAAACGGGGATTGTTGATGTGTAACAAATTCCTCCTTACCTCACATCCTTCATCCGCATGAAATGTGCTTCGTGATGCTGAGATGCTGCAGATAGAATTTATGTTTCTGCTATTGACGATAAAGACGACGACGACGATGATGATGATGATGATGATGATGATCGTAGTGATGATAACAATGATGACGATGATAACGATATTGCTGAAGATGGTGATGATGGCGTCGACTACGGCGGCTGCAACGAGCGTTGTGGTGGTGGGGGGGGTGGCTGTGCTTGGTGGTAGTGATAGTATTTTTATTGGAAAATGTTAAAGGTGGCAATAGGAATTATCTGCTCGTCCATTAAGACTTCTCGTTTAATCAGATCAACAAGTGAACATAACTGGTCCAGATTCCCTATTCTGCTTCATAAAATACTATAACTGTAAAATAGTAATAATAATTAATATAATAATATAATAATAATAATAATAATAATAATAATAATATAATAATAGTAATAATAATATAATAGTAATATAGAATATAAAATAATAATAGTAATAATAATAGTAATAATAATCATAATAAAGTAATAATAATAGTAATAATAATAATATAGTAATAATAATAGTAATACTACTAATAATAATAATAATAAATAATAATAATAATAATAATAATAATAATAATAATAATGAGGATGAGGATGATGATGATGATGATGATGATATGCAAATATGCCAGACATCATATTGAAAGACTTCAAACAAAGAACATGCCTCCTCATTGATATGACTGTCCCAATCGATATAAACGTATCTGTCATCTCAGACCTACCAAAAACTGAGCAAATATAAAGATCTTGAAAATAGAATCAGCAAAATGTGGAACCTGAAGACTAAAACAATACTGTTGTCATAGGTGCCCTGAGAATGATAACAAAAGGGGCTGATAGCTACCTAACTCAGATACCAGGAAACCCAAATATGGCAGAAATTCAAAATAGTGCTCATGGGAGCTGCTCATATCCTACGCAAAATACTTTCTATGTAATATCAAGGTTTAAAAACAAAAATTTTTTTTTAGACATCCACCAGTACAACACAAAAAACCCAATATATGGCACACTAGGCATAACAAACAACGTTGAACTTCCAACCTGTTGTCTCTTGAGGTCTCCGGGTGAGACTTGGAGCCAACTTGTACAAATATAAAGCAAAGTCAAACATATAATAATAATAATAATAATAATATAATAATAATAATAATAATAATAACACAACAACAATAACAACACCAAAATAACAACAACAACAATAAAAATAATGATAATGATAATAATAATAATAACAAAACAACAATAATATAATAATAAATAATAATAATAATATTAGTTAGTAGTAGTAGTAGTAGTAGTAGTAGTAGTAGTAGTAGTAGTAATAGTAATAATAATAGTAATAATAATAATAATAATAATAATAATAATAATAATAATAATAATGATGATGATGATGATGATAAATACCCTGATTCAGTACCAGGCAGTGGCTCTCATGGCTTCTAATCTTAACTGATTGGAAGTGTTATCGAGTATATATTTTTCTTGGTATAAAAGATGGGCTACAGCAGATACCACAGATTTGCTCGTCAGTTCTTTGACCTTAACCATTTAAGCATGTCCCTTGGCAGCTGACGATGACCTTAGTGCATCTCTGATCACGAACAGAAGTAGTGGGGGAGTATCATAGCCATGTGTTGAGAGGGATTCTTTGGGGTTTGAATACTTCACCTCTGGAAACATGGCTATTTCGTTCAACATCCTTAAACAACCCTTATTTAGGTACTTTTTGAGCATTGGGCTACTTGACCTAAGGAAAATTCTAACTGGGCCCCACCTGCAAGGTCAAACGCTGTTTATCTCGATATCAGATCGCCTTGTCGCGCATATATATTGTTGTGATGCATGTGCCTGGTGCCCCTTATCGGACGGGTAGTCATGATGGGTATACTGGGCTTTGTATATTTTACCTCAGTGTCACTTTGTTGGCATGCACTGATCTCTCACTCAATAATAATAATAATAGTAGTAGTAGTAGTAGTAGTAGTAGTAGTAGTAGTAGTAGTAATTTATGATGAAGCCCAAGTCAGTTCCCTCGTTGATACGGTGTATACCTTCAGTACTGATATCAGAATGGAGTTCGGACTGAGAAAGTGTGGGGTGTT
>NC_042998.1:165508157-165518157 GCF_006345805.1 Octopus sinensis
CACACACACACACACTCTCACACACACACACACATGCACGTAGATTAACATAGACACACAGACATACACATAAATACACATGCATAGAGCGTAGACATAGATACATATGCATACAGCACGCAGCACGCACAACACATCATACTGCAACAAAGGAACACTTTTTCGCTGAGAGTTGGGCGCAGACTTATTTCCGGTTAATTCAGCTCTAGCACCTAGTGTTGATTTACTATCAATAGACGTACACATGCATATTCATGGGCAGGGTGGTGGAAGGAGGAAAACCTGCAATACAATATGTAAATCAAAAAGATGAACACAACATCAATATAGCTAACCAATAAGGGATACTTTCTGTGGTCGCACAACCCGTTATATATATATATATATATATATATATATATATATATATATATATATATTATATATAATATATATATATATATATATATATATATATATACGTACATGTGACTGAGAGAACAAACGAAGAAAGTAACAAGTCAACGCACTTGGTAAGAATTACATATATTTTAATGACACTGTTTAACTTTGCCCCGCATGACTTAAAGTTTCGTGCGTGTATAAGAGACACCGGTCTCATCAGATATAATTTTGCGGGATGGCCTAGTCGATTGCATCGATCCCGGAACTCAACTAGTACTTATTTTATCGACCTCGAAAGAATGAAAGGCAAAGTTGACCTCGGCGGAATTTGAACTCAAAACGTAACACGGACGAAATGCTGCAATGCATTTTGCAAGGCGCGCAAACACCAGGCAACACACACACGCACGCGCACGCACACACACACACGCGCACACGCACACGCACGCGCACGCGCGCACACACACACATGTATATAAATGATGATTGCCTCATTTTGTCAGATGATAGCCGTCTCACATTCAGCTTGATTGTTCGTCTGCGGATATAACTTTTCACGCCACGCATCCATTGCTATAAAACTATAAAATATAAATGGATCAAGACATGAAATGATAGTGAAACATTTGCACGCTACTGGATTTAAGTGACAAACACTTATAGAACACTTTTACCACTCTCTCGGTCGCCATAACAGTTTTCAGTGACAAGCATCGCAAGATGGCTGCTACTTTTTTGACTTCAAGTTTTATGTCAGAGCATCTTTCATCTAGAGGAGCTGCCTTACCTCTGGGGATTCTGAACTTGTAGGGAGCATGTAGTCATCATTTAATTACCATATGTGTGTGTGTGTTTATGTGTATATATATATATATATATATATATATATATATATATATATATATATTATATATAGAGGGCATTATACATACATGCCAGGAGGCATTCTACATACACGCCATACGCTAAGAGGGACAATCAGTCATTTCTACCAAAAATATTACTAATCCCACCGAATGCAATTTTTCAAAGAAAGACATTTAAAATATATAGACCTGTATCACAGTGATTTCATACTTACGTAATCATCAGCAGGCCTGAATATACTATAAATAAACAACGACCCTGCTTCGCTTAAGCCGATCAGCTAACTGATCAACATCAACGAAGAACAGATCAGTTAGCTGATCGGCTTAAGCGAAGCAGGGTCGTTGTTTATTTATAGTATATTCAGGCCTGCTGATGATTACGTAAGTATGAAATCACTGTGATACAGGTCTATATATTTTTAAATGTCTTTCTTTGAAAAATTGCATTCGGTGGGATTAGTAATATTTTTGTAGAAATGACTGATTGTCCCTCTTAGCGTATGGCGTGTATGTAGAATGCCTCCTGGCATGTATGTATAATGCCCTCTATATATAAATTAATATGTTCAATAAGAAATAATTATTTTCGAAATTTTTTCTCTTATGAGGTTTTTACGCTATCTACCTGACAATTTCTTGTTTGTTAAGTTTTCCTTATTAAGTAGTTGTCCTAATTGCTAAATTTTTATTCCGAAAAAACTTTTCCTCTCCCGAAATGCAATTCGTAAAAGTTTGCCATTCATCCGGATATAGTATATATAAGCCCACCCATGTGCTTCGTTGATGTTGATCAGTTAGCTGATCGGCTTAAGCGAAGCAGGGTCGTTGTTTATTTATAGTATATTCAGGCCTGCTGATGATTACGTAAGTATGAAATCACTGTGATACAGGTCTATATATTTTTAAATGTCTTTCTTTGAAAAATTGCATTCGGTGGGATTAGTAATATTTTTGGTAGAAATGACTGATTGTCCCTCTTAGCGTATGGCGTGTATGTAGAATGCCTCCTGGCATGTATGTATAATGCCCTCTATATATAAATTAATATGTTCAATAAGAAATAATTATTTTCGAAATTTTTTCTCTTATGAGGTTTTTACGCTATCTACCTGACAATTTCTTGTTAAGTTTTCCTTATTAAGTAGTTGTCCTTAATTGCTAAATTTTTATTCCGAAAAAACTTTTCCTCTCCCGAAATGCAATTCGTAAAAGTTTGCCATTCATCCGGATATAGTATATATAAGCCCACCCATGTGCTTCGTTGATGTTGATCAGTTAGCTGATCGGCTTAAGCGAAGCAGGGTCGTTGTTTATTTATAGTATATTCAGGCCTGCTGATGATTACGTAAGTATGAAATCACTGTGATACAGGTCTATATATTTTTAAATGTCTTTCTTTGAAAAATTGCATTCGGTGGGATTAGTAATATTTTTGTGTAGAAATGACTGATTGTCCCTCTTAGCGTATGGCGTGTATGTAGAATGCCTCCTGGCATGTATGTATAATGCCCTCTATATATAAATTAATATGTTCAATAAGAAATAATTATTTTCGAAATTTTTTCTCTTATGAGGTTTTTACGCTATCTACCTGACAATTTCTTGTTAAGTTTTCCTTATTAAGTAGTTGTCCTTAATTGCTAAATTTTTATTCCGAAAAAACTTTTCCTCTCCCGAAATGCAATTCGTAAAAGTTTGCCATTCATCCGGATATAGTATATATAAGCCCACCCATGTGCTTCGTTGATGTTGATCAGTTAGCTGATCGGCTTAAGCGAAGCAGGGTCGTTGTTTATTTATAGTATATTCAGGCCTGCTGATGATTACGTAAGTATGAAATCACTGTGATACAGGTCTATATTTTTTAAATGTCTTTCTTTGAAAAATTGCATTCGGTGGGATTAGTATAATATTTTTGGTAGAAATGACTGATTGTCCCTCTTAGCGTATGGCGTGTATGTAGAATGCCTCCTGGCATGTATGTATAATGCCCTCTATATATAAATTAATATGTTCAATAAGAAATATTATTTTCGAAATTTTTTCTCTTATGAGGTTTTTACGCTATCTACCTGACAATTTCTTGTTAAGTTTTCCTTATTAAGTAGTTGTCCTTAATTGCTAAATTTTTATTCCGAAAAAACTTTTCCTCTCCCGAAATGCATTCGTAAAAGTTTGCCATTCATCCGGATATAGTATATATAAGCCCACCCATGTGCTTCGTTGATGTTGATCAGTTAGCTGATCGGCTTAAGCGAAGCAGGGTCGTTGTTTATTTATAGTATATTCAGGCCTGCTGATGATTACGTAAGTATGAAATCACTGTGATACAGGTCTATATATTTTTAAATGTCTTTCTTTGAAAAATTGCATTCGGTGGGATTAGTAATATTTTTGGTAGAAATGACTGATTGTCCCTCTTAGCGTATGGCGTGTATGTAGAATGCCTCCTGGCATGTATGTATAATGCCCTCTATATATAAATTAATATGTTCAATAAGAAATAATTATTTTCGAAATTTTTTTCTCTTATGAGGTTTTTACGCTATCTACCTGACAATTTCTTGTTAAGTTTTCCTTATTAAGTAGTTGTCCTTAATTGCTAAATTTTTATTCCGAAAAAACTTTTCCTCTCCCGAAATGCAATTCGTAAAAGTTTGCCATTCATCCGGATATAGTATATATAAGCCCACCCATGTGCTTCGTTGATGTTGATCAGTTAGCTGATCGGCTTAAGCGAAGCAGGGTCGTTGTTTATTTATAGTATATTCAGGCCTGCTGATGATTACGTAAGTATGAAATCACTGTGATACAGGTCTATATATTTTTAAATGTCTTTCTTTGAAAAATTGCATTCGGTGGGATTAGTAATATTTTTGGTAGAAAGACTGATTGTCCCTCTTAGCGTATGGCGTGTATGTAGAATGCCTCCTGGCATGTATGTATAATGCCCTCTATATATAATTAATATGTTCAATAAGAAATAATTATTTTCGAAATTTTTTCTCTTATGAGGTTTTTACGCTATCTACCTGACAATTTCTTGTTAAGTTTTCCTTAAAGTAGTTGTCCTTAATTGCTAAATTTTATTCCGAAAAAACTTTTCCTCTCCCGAAATGCAATTCGTAAAAGTTTGCCATTCATCCGGATATAGTATATATAAGCCCACCCATGTGCTTCGTTGATGTTGATCAGTTAGCTGATCGGCTTAAGCGAAGCAGGGTCGTTGTTTATTTATAGTATATTCAGGCCTGCTGATGATTACGTAAGTATGAAATCACTGTGATACAGGTCTATATATTTTTAAATGTCTTTCTTTGAAAAATTGCATTCGGTGGGATTAGTAATTTTTGGTAGAAATGACTGATTGTCCCTCTTAGCGTATGGCGTGTATGTAGAATGCCTCCTGGCATGTATGTATAATGCCCTCTATATATAAATTAATATGTTCAATAAGAAATAATTATTTTCGAAATTTTTTCTCTTATGAGGTTTTTACGCTATCTACCTGACAATTTCTTGTTAAGTTTTCCTTATTAAGTAGTTGTCCTTAATTGCTAAATTTTTATTCCGAAAAAACTTTTCTCCCGAAATGCAATTCGTAAAAGTTTGCCATTCATCCGGATATAGTATATATAAGCCCACCCATGTGCTTCGTTGATGTTGATCAGTTAGCTGATCGGCTTAAGCGAAACAGGGTCGTTGTTTATTTATAGTATATTCAGGCTGCTGATGATTACGTAAGTATGAAATCACTGTGATACAGGTCTATATATTTTTAAATGTCTTTCTTTGAAAAATTGCATTCGGTGGGATTAGTAATATTTTTGGTAGAAATGACTGATTGTCCCTCTTAGCGTATGGCGTGTAGTAGAATGCCTCCTGGCATGTATGTATAATGCCCTCTATATATAAATTATATGTTCAATAAGAAATAATTATTTTCGAAATTTTTTCTCTTATGAGGTTTTTACGCTATCTACCTGACAATTTCTTGTTAAGTTTTCCTTATTAAGTAGTTGTCCTTAATTGCTAAATTTTTATTCCGAAAAATCTTTTCCTCTCCCGAAATGCAATTCGTAAAAGTTTGCCATTCATCCGGATATAGTATATAAGCCCACCCATGTGCTTCGTTGATGTTGATCAGTTAGCTGATCGGCTTAAGCGAAGCAGGGTCGTTGTTTATTTATAGTATATTCAGGCCTGCTGATGATTACGTAAGTATGAAATCACTGTGATACAGGTCTATATATTTTTAAATGTCTTTCTTTGAAAAATTGCATTCGGTGGGATTAGTAATATTTTTGGTAGAAATGACTGATTGTCCCTCTTAGCGTATGGCGTGTATGTAGAATGCCTCCTGGCATGTATGTATAATGCCCTCTATATATAATTAATATGTTCAATAAGAAATAATTATTTTCGAAATTTTTTTCTCTTATGAGGTTTTTACGCTATCTACCTGACAATTTCTTGTTAAGTTTTCCTTATTAAGTAGTTGTCCTTAATTGCTAAATTTTTATTCCGAAAAAACTTTTCCTCTCCCGAAATGCAATTCGTAAAAGTTTGCCATTCATCCGGATATAGTATATATAAGCCCACCCATGTGCTTCGTTGATGTTGATCAGTTAGCTGATCGGCTTAAGCGAAGCAGGGTCGTTGTTTATTTATAGTATATTCAGGCCTGCTGATGATTACGTAAGTATGAAATCACTGTGATACAGGTCTATATATTTTTAAATGTCTTTCTTTGAAAAATTGCATTCGTGGGATTAGTAATATTTTTGGTAGAAATGACTGATTGTCCCTCTAGCGTATGGCGTGTATGTAGAATGCCTCCTGGCATGTATGTATAATGCCCTCTATATATAAATTAATATGTTCAATAAGAAATAATTATTTTCGAAATTTTTTCTCTTATGAGGTTTTTACGCTATCTACCTGACAATTTCTTGTTAAGTTTTCCTTATTAAGTAGTTGTCCTTAATTGCTAAATTTTTATTCCGAAAAAACTTTTCCTCTCCCGAAATGCAATTCGTAAAAGTTTGCCATTCATCCGGATATAGTATATATAAGCCCACCCATGTGCTTCGTTGATGTTGATCAGTTAGCTGATCGGCTTAAGCGAAGCAGGGTCGTTGTTTATTTATAGTATATTCAGGCCTGCTGATGATTACGTAAGTATGAAATCACTGTGATACAGGTCTATATATTTTTAAATGTCTTCTTTGAAAAATTGCATTCGGTGGGATAGTAATATTTTTGGTAGAAATGACTGATTGTCCCTCTTAGCGTATGGCGTGTATGTAGAATGCCTCCTGGCATGTATGTATAATGCCCTCTATATATAAATTAATATGTTCAATAAGAAATAATATTTTCGAAATTTTTTCTCTTATGAGGTTTTTACGCTATCTACCTGACAATTTTTGTTAAGTTTTCCTTATTAAGTAGTTGTCCTTAATTGCTAAATTTTTATTCCGAAAAAACTTTTCCTCTCCCGAAATGCAATTCGTAAAAGTTTGCCATTCATCCGGATATAGTATATATAAGCCCACCCATGTGCTTCGTTGATGTTGATCAGTTAGCTGATCGGCTTAAGCGAAGCAGGGTCGTTGTTTATTTATAGTATATTCAGGCCTGCTGATGATTACGTAAGTATGAAATCACTGTGATACAGGTCTATATATTTTTAAATGTCTTTCTTTGAAAAATTGCATTCGGTGGGATTAGTAATATTTTTGGTAGAAATGACTGATTGTCCCTCTTAGCGTATGGCGTGTATGTAGAATGCCTCCTGGCATGTATGTATAATGCCCTCTATATATAAATTAATATGTTCAATAAGAAATAATTATTTTCGAAATTTTTTCTCTTATGAGGTTTTTACGCTATCTACCTGACAATTTCTTGTTAAGTTTTCCTTATTAAGTAGTTGTCCTTAATTGCTATATATATATATATATATATATATATACACATATACACGCACTCACACACAAGTATGATCTCTCCCAAATAAACAGTTACTAAGTTTAGAGAAGGCGACACTGGAAACTGTAATTCTAAATATCACTATCAAGGTGGGATTGCTATGGCAGGAAGGATTTTGTTCATAAATCTTATTGCTGAAGTATGCTTGTCCTGTGGTTGAACATTAACAAGATTTGTCCTGTGGTTAAATATTAACAAGACGTCTTGCTGTCTTCACCCGGATACTGGGTGTCTTTAGCGAAGAATGGCTTCTTCATTCGGATCCGAATGTTCCTGCCATGGAATATCAAACGTCCTCCTCCTTTTCTCCCTGTCATTTCCAGAACTTATATAAAAGAAGAGCCTATTCTCTTATGATGAACCTTTCTCTTTCTTTTTTCTTTTTTCTTTCTTCTCTCTCTTTTTCTTTTTTCTTTTTTCTCTCTTTTTTAATTTTTCTTTTTTCTCTCTCTTTCTCTCTCAAGACACACATAGGAACATATACACATGTATTTATTGTTTTATTTCATTTTTTTTTCATATTTTCGTAGCATTTTTAGACTTGATTTGGAAGAGTAAAGTTCCTAAATCCATATTCGAGGTTTCTAGACTTTCACAGTCTCATTATCAAGAAGAGAATATATTAGGCCTCAGTGTATTTTCTTATATATAAGTACTTCGTTTATTACTAAATACTTTGTAGCAATCACACGCTATACACCTTCCTTCCAAGCACTGTTGTAAACAGCGGAAGTGAGCTAGAACGTTAAAACTTGGTGCGCATGCACAGCAGAGTTCAAGGTCTACTCGTGCCAAGCAGCTTTACTCTGTGTGCTTTAGCATCATTACTATGACAACAGTCCGGATACTTATTGATCAGACCACACATATAAATTAGATCCAGACATTTCAATGAGTATATATATGTTGATATATTGCAAGTATTACAAGTTTCATTGTTTTGTTTGATTTTTTTTCCAGGACATTATAAGCAGCCAACATGATTCGGTATAATTGTTAAAGAATATATATATATATATATTATATATATATATATATATATATATATATATATATATATATATATATATATATATATATATACTGTTGTGCCTGGGGAGAGTCATTTTCTTTTGTGCTTAAAATTTAACACACTCATTTCTTATTTTCATTTTCCTAAAATTTTCGTTACGTCTTGCAAACCAACTCCAAAGTAGCTTGCTTACCAGCCACGTGGTTCCGGGTTCATTCCCACTGCGTGGCACCTTGGGCAAGTGTCTTCTACTATAGCCTCGGGCCGACCAAAGCCTTGTGAATGGATTTGGTAGACGGAAACTGAAAGAAGCCTGTCGTATATATGTATATATATATGTATGTGTGTGTATTTGTTTGTGTATCTGTGTTTGTCCCCCCAACATCGCCTGACAACCGATGCTGGTGTGTTAACGTCCCCGTAACTTAGCGGTTCGGCAAAAGAGACCGATAGAATAAGTACTAGGCGTACAAAGAATAAGTCCTGGGGTCCATTTGATTTGCTCGACTGAGGTGGTGCTCCAGCATGGCCGCAGTCAAATGACTGAAACAAGTAAAAAAGTATATATATATTTCAGAGATCTCTTATTTACTGGGGAAGCTAGTAATCTCCCAACAAATGAATCTGTTGAAATGTCCCCAGTTGAAATATCTTTTTTTTTCTTTTACTTGTTTCAGTCATTGGATTGCGGCCATGATGGGCTACCATGTTGAGTTTAAGACGAATAAATCAACCTCAGTATTTATTTATTCTTTTAAGTCTGGTACTTATTCTGTTGGTTTTCTTTTGAGTTTTTGGGGTTTTTTTTCTTTTGTCGAGCCACTAAGTCACGGAGAGGTGAACAGCAACACCAGTTGTCAATCGGTAGGGGGAAACAAACTCAGACACAAAGATACACATGCACATACGATGTATTTCCACACAGATTCTATCAATTTAATTCACAAAACTGGTCGACCCAGATTTATATTAGAAGTCTTAAAACGCTGAGTTTTTTTAAACAATGCAGCCATACCTACGACTATACTTTTTCACTTTCTTTCTTTACGTGTTTTTAATTTTCGTACTTAGAGTCTCTACAGGTCTTAGATGCTGAGAAATAGACTAAATCAGGATGGATTACTCCCCCATTTTTTTTTCTAGACAAGCAGAAACTCTACAGTAATATTTCAACGACCCGCTAACACTTTCAGCAACGTTAAAGGTCAACTTTGGTGCGATAACACTGCAACATGAGAGTACGAGCACAAAACTGTACAAAGGACCGAGTTTGATATTAACTTAGCTAACGATAACAACTAGGTCAGAAACACTAACAACAACAGCAACAACAACTGAAATAGCAATATCAGTTCTAATATCAACACATGTGACAAATATCGTCCAAAATCCCAGCAGGGCCCATTCGGGGTGCAATCTTCCGTACCATATGTATCGTTTGTGTAGACGGACTGACACTGAAAGATGTTTTCACATCGACTTCACGTTCCCTAAATACCGTCACCATCGCCATCATTGTCATCAGCAGCAGTGGCACCAGCATCAGCAACATCATCATCAGCAACAGCATTATCATCATCATCTCCATTGTCGTCAACGCCACCGTCACCGCCGCCGCAGCGCCTATTATTATGAAAGAAGTTATCCTTATGACCATCAGTGTTAGAAGAATCGTCAACACCACTAATATCATCACTACCATATCCACCACCGACAACAACAACAACAACAACACCAACAC
>NC_042998.1:165523157-165535657 GCF_006345805.1 Octopus sinensis
ACCAAAACGAGACCCGCACGATTGGAAATCCTCTGAGTATAGCTTTACATGGCCACATATGTCTGTTATGCATATACACACACAAATATATATATGCGCGTGTGTATATGTAATGTATGAATGTATGTGTGTATGTGTGTGTGTGCGTGATGTACGTGTGTATGTGTGTCTGGTCGCCTTCGAGTGCTACTGGTAACATGTAACCCAGTACAACCTGTCACATGGTCGGGTCGTTGGCGACTGAACCGGTAACCCCCACCAAGCTGGTGAGGGGGAGGATTTTGAACAACACTACGGGAGGGAAAACAAGATCCATTAAAGGGCGGAGGAACTCATGAGAGTCAACGGCCATCTAATTGTGTGCACATATGCATATAATTTTAAGTAATTTTATATATTTTTTAATTTCCTTCGTCTTTTAATACGCATAGATTGTACTTCTGTATGTAAAACTGGAAATATATATATACGAGGTGGTATCAAAAAGGTCCAGGACTAATTACGTTTGATAACAAAAAAACTTATTTACCTAGGTTTTAATATCATCTCTTCCGTAACAGTCACCTTGCGCAGCAATACACCGGTCCCAGCGTTCCTGCCACTTATGGGATCTGTCGTTTCCGTAAGCGAGTCGAAGACATTCTGCTATTTGCTCTGGATCTCGACAACGGTGTTAAAATGGTGACCTTTGAGCTGCATTTTCATCTTGGGGAAGGGATGGAAGCTGGCAAGTGCTAAATCTGGTGAATAGGGCAGGTGCGGAAGCGATACCATGCTGTTTTGGCGGGAAGCGCACGAGTGAGGACAGCTCAGTAACAGGAGACATTGTAGGCGTGAAGAATCCCATTGTTCACACTCCACAGATCCGGTCACTTTCATAGAAGGTCCTCCTTCAAGCGCTTCAAAAAGTCGCGGTAGAACTCTCGATTGACGGTCAGGCTCTGGGGGACGAATTTTTGATGCACAATATCACATCTTCGAGGGTGACATATGTGGCAGGTCTTCTAGATTGCTCATCGTCTTCCAGAGTCGTTCTTCCGCTTTTAAAGCGCCCATGTCATTCGAAACACTGCTAAATTCATATCCCACCTTTCAAAACCTCTACAGCCTCATTTTCAATATACTCTTTACTCTCTTTTTTACCCTTTTACTTGTTTCAGTCATTTGAAGATGGCAGAATATAGTCACTAACAAGATCAGTGGAATGCGAGAGATATAAAGGTTAAGTCCCGCGGGAAAGCTCATTTTATTTTTTGCCCTATACCTGTGTATAAATATTGTATAATTTATAATTAAAATCTTAGCTGTTAAAGTTGGAAGAGTAGTTTTATGAAGAATAGGCTTATATCTTAAACTATGCGGTAACGTAGAACAGAATGATAAATTAGACATGTTACCGACTTGTTTCGTTCCCTAAATTCTGCATATAAACACATAATTTTCTTAGAATTATAAATGCAAGAGATAATCAGGTGTTCAACTTCAACAACTATATACCTAAGTTTCAGTTTCAGAGGTCGCTTCAGCACATATATGTTTTCAAGAGATCTGAGAGACCATAGACCAGAATATTAAATTCAAAGAAGAATTACATTTTCTCCTCAAGGCAGAACATTTTAAATTTCATTTTCTTTCTCTTTTCTCTCTTTGGTGTTCTTGTTTAAGATTAAATCTGTTTTCTGACAGTTGCATTTTCTGATCTACACTCCTGAGGTGAGTGGATAAGATAGACTGTATTCGGTATAAATAGGACATAACTTTTTATTTTGAATTTAGGTTTTTATGAGTGTAAAGTACGCCGACGTTTATCTTATCCATGGCAGCAGATGGAGACGTGCAATCGCCACCTGCTGTAAAATTTCGGTTCGCAGCAGAAAAAGAATTTTATTTTATGCAACGTACAAAATAGGAGGGGAAAAAACAAGCGCGAGCACGCACACATACTCACACGCTCACACACACACACACACATAAAAAACGTACATATATTTCTGTGTAAGTATACATACATACATGTACAGATACATACATACATATATAAGGATATATACGTATGTTTATACACACGCATTTATGCATACATACATATACATATTTATGAGCAGTGGAAGTAATAAATAATATATGTACTGTATGTGTGTATGTATATATATATGTATATATATATACATATATATATATATATATATATATATATGTATGTATGTATGTACGTATGTATATATATATATGTATGTATATATGTATGTATTCATGTCATATATATATATATATAGATAGATATATATGTATGTATATATGTGTGTATAATATATAGATATATACATATGTCTCTATATATATACGTATGATTGCATACACGCATGCACACACACACATTCTCACACACACACATATGTGTATATATACACACACACACACACACACACACACACACACACACACACACACATATATATATATAATATATATATACACAAACTTACTGCTGAGAAAAGTCAGGATACGTGGTGTTCAGTTACTCCATAATTGAAAAATGCATGACATACTACAAAACGTACACGTAGGACAGACACAAAAGGACCCTAATCCATCCTCAGTTATCGACCAAAATTACTAATACCCAGTTTCGTGCCTTTAACGATAAGACTGGGCACTTCGTATATCGGCGGCACTCGCAAGATTTCCGTAGAATTAGGGCTCGAGCAAACAAAACAATACAGGGTGGTCGTACGAAAGCAGACAAATGTAAATTGAAACAATAGACGAAGACAATAAATAAAAACTATTTTATTGAAAACTATTTCTAAAACTGATGTTATCAAAATAGCAACATATTTCATCACATGAAACGAAACTTAACACGATTCTTTAAAAGCATACCTAGTCTTGAATATGAAGCGGGGCTATAGCGTTTAAAACCGATTTGTCGATCATCAGTCATACCAAATGTTATATACACATGCCACTTTGTTGAAATCTGAGCTACATCCCTTGTTTAAATGAAAAATTAATTGGGGAGATTAATAAGCAGTCAGTCTCCTGTTTATATTTTCGTAATGTGTTTATATATATATATATATATATATATATATATATATATATATATATATATATATTATATATATTATATATATATATATGTATGTATGTATAGAAATGTATATATATATATGTGTGTGTATATGTAAATGTATATATATATATATATATATATATATAGGTATATATATATGTATATATATATATATATATATATATATATATATTATATATATATATATATATATATACATACATTCATATGTATATATAAAATATAAAATCCGTTCTGTCTGTTTGTGTGTGTGTGTCTTCTAGGATCTCGGGCATCCTCCAGCCGATTGCGCTCAAATTTGATACGTAGATACCCACGGTATCAAGGCGTGTATAAGCCTTGAAAGAATTACGAAAATCGATTCCAGGTGAGAATGCGATCGATAAAGCCGTGGGAACGTGCATTTGTATGCGCAAGTACATCAGCTGTTGCGATCGATACTGCGCGTACGCGAGAAGAATGCACGTGCAGTTAGCGCAAAAAAATTATCATACTTTTCCATCTAGATTTACCTCCAGCTAACCCATTTGCATGCATCATTTTTGTCCTGCTTTTCTTCCGTCAACCTGTACATAACTGCACCTTCCATTTTTTGTTGTTTTTGTACTGCTTAAAGGCACGTTTCTTTCCTGCCAAGCTTACTGTTTAAACCATGTTTGTGTTCTCTCAGTCAACAGCCTTGTCATTACTGGTACTTTAAACTCTTCGGTTGCATATTTGTGTGAATAAAATCGTTTTCCTTTGGAATAGAAAAAATCCTATCCTTATTTCTTCTTTTGCTGGTGGCTCAAATTTAGGTTAAATCAGTGTTTCTCAGAGGGGAGGCCTATGGGATGGTCGGACAAGTTGTTTTAAGAAAATTTGGTTTAAATGTTTGACAACTCAGCACCGTCCATTGGACGGAGGCCGTTTTTCTCGTATATATATATGAATAAATGAAAGAATGGAGTCGAACGAAGATGTTAACAAAATTCCTTTACTCTCCACATATGTTTCGAAGACCACATGGTTTCATTCCAAAGGAATAAAGGGTGTATGATGCAATCTTCTCATCAGGAAAGAAAGGGAGCCTCTCTCGGCAACAAGACAAACAAAAATTTCGATGACTGCCTACATGGTAAACAAAACGACATTCGACTCCATTCTTTCATTTATTCATATATAACACACAAATTTCTGCAAATGAACCCGGAGTTTTTACCCTTGGACAGGTCGCTTCAACCGTGTTTCTGACGCGAATTTGTTACCCTGGTATCGGTTCAACGAATTTTCCATGCTGACGATAAACATAGGATAATTCATTCACCTATTGATATATATATATATATATAAAATATAATATATATATATATATAGTAATATATATATATATATATATTATATATATAGTAATGCTAATGGTAAGACAACAAAAGAATGAAAGAGACCTCGATATTATGTAAATAGAGGAATTTATTTATAATATAATATGTAACAATTATTAGGTTGCCATAATAAAACTCCGAGTTTCGGATGTCAGGGCAGAAACCTGCACAGGGATCTCTTCAGTTATCGAAACAATTAAAATATGCTATGAAAATGACCGTGAAACAAAGGGAAGCTACTATGTAATTGACCTTTATTAAGACAAAATAGCTATTAGAATGACAGTTAAATAAGTGTTTTTTCCCTTATTTAACGGCCATTCTAATAGCTCTTTTGTTTGAACATAGAGTTCCGCGTTGACCGATTGGTTCCGTTCGAGCAATTCGTAACGGATAATCCTTTCCCAGTCCCACATCGTTTTACGTGGATGAAGATCTTGTTTCTTACGCTGCTTCATATTGATGTTCAGGCACCATTTTTCGTCGCCAGTAACGATTTGGTAAAGAAATCATTGCTGTGTCCATGAGTTGAGTGGTGACGAACAAGCAAACCAACGAAGATTGTGGCTCGTTGATTTTTATTGTTGTCTCTTAAAGCATGCGGAACCCATGCAGTGTGAGAGCATTCCATTTCCTCTGCCAGTTCCCTTGTCGTTTGACGAGAATTTTCGTGCAAAAGTTGAAATAATCGCTCTTCATCGAAATCAACTGGATGGCCAGAGCGAGGTGCGTCTTTGCGGTCAAAATTTCCATTTTTGAACTTGGCATACCAACCACGAGCGGTTCTTTCAGCTATGGCACCCGATCCATACACAGCACAAATGTCGCGAGCAGCTTTTGCAACCTTAGAACCTTGATTAAAAGCAAAAAGGAGGTGTCGAAAATGCTCGTTGTTCTTAACTTCACATTCCATTTTAATGATCTGAAAATAAACAAAAATTAACTAAAATTAACTCGAAAAAAAAAAGCAAAATAGATTCCAAAATGATTCAAAAATAGAATTCCCCAAAACATAGATTCCAAAATTTTAAAAAACGGCGGGAACTTAGTTGCCAACCCAAAATTATGGCAACCGAATAATTGTCACATATTATATTACATATATATATATATATAATATATATATATATATATAGCAATAATAATTCTCTAAACGAGGTATATACAGTAACTGCTCCATAACATAAGGGGCGTTAACCATCCGAATATGGCTAGGGACAGGGCAGGGCGGTGGGGGTGTTACTGATGCATTTAGCCCCAGGCGATCATCAACGTCACCAGAAGGGCTGACGCCATCACGGAGTCCTTTGGCTGCAAAGGGAGATCATTCCCCGAAGAAGCGGATGCTACATACGGACCCAGGTTTCAAGGTGTTTGCCTCTCGTCATAGCCTGCACAGGGAGTCGTTCGTCGAGGGGCGGTGCCTGCCATACGTTGACGAGAGGCAAACACCTTGAAACCTGGGTCCGTATGTGGCATCCGCTTATTCGGGGAATGATCTCCCTTTGCAGGCTAGAGGACGCCGTGATGGCGTCAGCCCTTCTGGTGACGTTGATGATCGCCTGGGGCTAAATGCATCAGTAACACCCCCACCGCCCTGCCCTGTCCCTAGCCATATTCGGATGGCTAACGTCCCTTATGTTATATATATATATGTATGTATGTATGTATGTATGTATGTATGTATATACATATACTTGCTGTTAATAAAAGTCGGATGTGCGTCGTGTACCGTTACTTAATAAACGAAAAAATGCATTGTAAATAAACAACAACATAAAAAAACACATACCTATACTGAGTGTACAACAGGACGGGAGACAGACACAAAGGGTCCCTAAATTTCCATTAGTTATCAACTAAAATGGTAATACTAAGATTCGCACCATTAATGATAAGACTGAGAACTTCCCATAATGATGGTGCTTGCGAAATCCGCAGAGAATGTCGAGTCTCGAGCAAGCAAAACAACACGTAGTGGACATACGAAAGTTAAAAAATGTAATTTAAGAGGATGGACAAAGACGAACATGTGTGTGTGTATGTGTGCGCGTGTGTGTGTATGCGTATGTATATATACGTGTGTGTGTACATATATATGTATGTATGTATATATATATATATATATATATATATATATATACGTACATACATGACACACACACACACACGCTCACACACACACACACACACACACACACACAACGGAATTCTATCGGTTTCCCTCTAGCAAATCCACTCACAAGGCTTTGTTAGATCTGAGGCTATAGTAAAAGAAACTTCCCCAAGGTTCCACGCAGTGGGACTGAACCTAGAATTATGTGGTTGAGAAGCAAGCTTCTTAGCACATAGCCATGGTTTATAATTTGATAACATTTTTAAAATACTTCAAAATCGTATATTTAAGCAAAGCATGTAAGAGCTCTCCAAAAACATTGTTGTCACTCTGACGAAATTCAATATCCTGTCCTGTATAATAACGGTGAATACAAAACGCCTATGTATACAACCAATTTTGTTTCTTTTTCGATGCTGTGGCTTTACTGCATATGTTTGGACAGAGACTCTACCAAAAGATAAACGAGTTTTAACTACAGATACAGGTTGATCGTTATAAAGGATGGATGTGCTGGATTTCACTGATTGGAGATAAGAAAAGATCAGTAATATTTGCAGCACAGGCCGTCAATGCACATTTATGGGGTATTGGCGGATAGTTAACAGATAGTCAACAGTTGCTAGAGTCATTATACATTTTGCATTTTGACAATGCAACCATTGCTCAAAGTCTCTGTGAGTTAAATAAATCAACACTAAACTGGAATTGGAAGACCACAGAATTGCCAGCGTAAAAGGACCATCTAGTAGAAGTATGAGCAATATAAGAAAAGGTGCAAGAGCCTCTTTTTATGTAAGAAAGATATCGGATAATTTGCTTTTAGCCTAGGTAGTAGCTACTATGCGTGATCGGCTCACATTCGTCATTTCATCCGGCATGAAAAACTATAAAAATTTCGGCCAATATGGAAGGGTTTTGTGAGATCAACTGATAGCATGACATACATTCTTTCTAACCTTTTTGCTGCAGACAGAAAATGATATTAGTATTATACTCCAGTACAAAATTACACAGTCTTTCTTTCGAGATGAATTATTGATTTGGTTCGGGTTAACACAGGAGAATTTTCGCGAAAATAGAGACACAAATTAGGTTATTATTAACTGACACATCACTTTGTTTTCAGATCTTATTTTATTTGTTTTCATTGCATATGTACAACGGAAGACAATATATTTTTGACCTGACTTATGCAAAGAGCAATAGGTTACAAGACACCTACTGTTGAAATGGACTATTATCTGAAACATTGAAACAAGCTAGTAAATGCAATTTACAAGCCCGATAACAAAAGAAAAACAAGTTATTTGCAGTTGATAGAGAGATAAATTATTATGGAAATTTATAAATATCAGTGATAATGAATTCAGTGAAGGGAAAAATAAAAGTAAAAATAGCAGGAATAAATTCAGTGAAAACAATATTGTGTTAGTAAAAACCAAGCACGAACATCTCCACAAGAAATATCTTTAGAGAGCTGATAAGAAGAATCGGATTGGTATGACTTATTAGTCTCATTCAACAAATAGAGACAGAAGAGCTGAGAGATGCAACACAAGACAATTGTATCAACACCAAACGCAATAATAAAACGCCAGGAGATGCTAAATACTGCATGTGTGAACAACTGCGCATGCACTACTTGCGGGATGTCTAGTTCAAACTGACACTGAACAACTGTATACTCACACCGCAAAATTTGTTATCGCCAAAATGTAGACTCTAGTAAGTGGTTTGAACGTACCCCAGAGGATATCAGAATAATGATCTTCATAGAATCGCCATCCACTAAAATAACAAACAGCACAATACACAACCGACAATCTATGCTACCGCCTTTTATTCTTTCGGGATAGTGACGACTTCTTCCACATCGGATGTGTCCTACAGCATGACGCGACGTCGACTACATACAATGACATCAGTTTTCTGCATCCCAGTTCTAAGGGGATACCTCTTAACTGTTCTAGCTTCCGCATCATTTGCTAGAGATCTAGCACATAGCTAGTGATGTGAAATGGTTCCGAAACGTATGTTTTGAGTTCTGAGCAGATGCGGCTGTGCATTGCTGTGATCTAGCCTCTGAAAATGCGTTCGAACACAGTTACAGGTAACAATGGTTGACCTTATAGAAATCTTTTCTCTGACCCCAATCAATAAAGTTCACATCTAGGCCAGGTTTATTCCCAACTCCCTCAATAAGGCATCGCATGAGATGGAGTTTTCGTGGATGTATCTGCTCGGGGTCACCTACGCTCGCGCTTCCTACGCCAGGCTAGCAATGACATGCACCAAAAGTTTGCCTAATTCCATAACCCAACTCTTAAACTTTGTGTTCAGCAAATTTATGGGTCGAAATTTATTAGCAGTGTTCCCTTATCGGCATGGTGTCCTTTCTTAACACCCCTGCTACTCACCTGCTGGAAGCGAGGGAAATTTTTCAGTTCTGCTGCAAACTGAGGTAGTCAATCAGGAGGTCATCAAATAAGATCATGCAAACTGCGCAGTTCGTGCTCACGGTCTTCTGTGTTTGAGATGTCGTTGTTGAACTTCTACAACAGGCCATCCTTTCTTCCGAGAGTCGCTACTACTCACACCGACCCAATACTCGTCCTGGACTGTCTAATAGGGTTCTGCTAGAAAATCACTCACATCTACTTGCAACTGAATAGCATGCCCCTATCTCTACCTGTCTGAGGCAAAACTACTACATAGTCAATCTTTTATCTTGCCAAAGCTATTGCGTCACAATCGATTTTATCTTGTAGAATACATACTTCTGTCTGTTCAACCTCTTTACTTTGGATCTTTCCTTGAACATGTAAGATTGATTATGTTCAGGTTATCATATTAGAAGTTCCACTGATTGCATTGATGCGACCATCCACATACAGGCCTATTGCATCATTTGAAGATCTTGATGAAATTGCAGGTTGAGTAATATTTAATATAGCATGAAGCTAGAAAATCAGTTTTTATATTTGTTCCAGTATGTCCAATAATTTATCACATTTCACTTGTTATTGAGACGACCGTAACCAGGTAATAAATGTGTTATCTTCATTCTTTTATTTGTTTTATTGTTATACGCTGAGATTGAAGAAAATACCCGGATTTTCAGTTTTTGCGAAATAGTTTGAATTTACTGGACCGATTTTCCCTTCTGTACATCCTGTTAACCGGAGGTTCTCATGAGAGCTGACAGAGGTAATTGCCTGAATTCCACTAACTCACCCCCTTTACGTACTATAAACACACATAAATGTATGTTTGTGTATGCTTGTGTGCATATGTTTGGTTATGTGTGTGTTTGTGTGTGTGTGTGTGTGTGCGTGTGTGTGTGCGTGTGTGTGTGTGTGTGTGTGTGTGTGTGTGTGTGTGTGTGTGCTTGTGTGTGAAATGCTTTCTTTATTAACCACAAAGGGTTAATTGAAAGATCAAGAATGACACAGGACGATACAGTACAGGATTGCAACTACCCATAGTCACACACATGTGTACACACGCATGGGTATTCCTACTAACTTTCACGTATACATGTGTGCACATATGTGTTCATATGTGTAGATAAAAGGACAAAAATAGAAAAAAGAGAGAAGGGAGGATAAGCATGAAAGATTTACTGATAAATAGATACATAAATAGCTACATATAAGAATAAGAGCAAGATGGTGTGTGTCTATTATCTGTTAATGTTTGTTGCTGTATATTGCATGTATTTCTGACGTGAATATCTGGGACAGACACATATCCGAATGTTTGTAATATAGTCTGATTTCTCGTGCCACAGATACAGTTAATTCAGTGAGTTTAACCTAATGTCCAGGGAATTTTAAAATACGCACGTGTAAGGGTGGTGAAGTATTTTGAAATGTATGAGACAAGCAGTCCTGCACCATAATCCAATGTCTACCACATGGAGACGGCGGCGACGGAGGCGCTGGGAGGTGTTTTCGGCAGACGAATATCGTGACTAAACTTCTGCATTTCAGATTTATGATCTGCACCCCTGCTCCCTTCTCACACTTATTTTATTACGAAGTATTGCATATAGAATAATGAATGCGAAATGAAAGAGTTGCAAGTACATAGGTAATTCAGGGAGAGAAGAAAAAACTGTCCTCCTACCACCTGAAAAGGGAGACTTGAAGAGTCACTGAACTAAATACCTGCAGTATACAGAAATCGTGCACACGATTAATTTTGAGAGAAAAATTATTATTCTTACTGATATTTCTGTTAACTGTATTGAAATCATATTGTTTGAGACATATTTAAGTTGCAGATCTAAAATCATCAGCCCATTTCTTCACAGTGTTATGCAACATGATACATTATTTTGATCTCAGTGAATAACAGAGATAATGTCTCACAGATTGTACGATTGTAATTACAGTCATATTTCACATAATCAATAGTATAACACCCCCACGTCTCGGGAACTGGCTCTACAGCAGAAGTAGACGAGACGTATGTATTTCAAATATGGTGATTATGAATTAGCGGTTAGTTTTATTGCTGGTGTGACGTTTAGATTTAAACTGAGGATAACTCTGAAAATCTATACTTCCACGGCTAGAAATAGGTTGACGCATTGAAGAAATCCAGAGACAGTTATTTTTCCAAGACGCTTTTCCCAGACGCAAGATGGCTTACATCAGATTGATATTTACATATTCATACTGTTGCTTCAATCTAAAAGAGAAATGATTTATTGTAAATGCAAAGATGGCATATGAAATTAATAGTTGATTCAATAATTACATGAAATACATGAAATTCTGTAGCCTTAAAGAAGGTTGGACAGAAAGTAAAAACACTATTCGAAATGTTGTGTAGCTCGTAAAATTGTGAAGAAGTATCTTATTTCATTTTCTCTGATCTGATGGTTTATTTTCTTGGAATCTTGTGAGAAAATGCCATCATTTTTAACTCTTAATTAATCCGCGGAATAACGGAATGTATCTGTAACTAATTTCCACTTATTCAGGTCTCTGCAGAATAGTCTTAATGGTAAAAATTTCAATTCCTTGGATGACATAAAAAGATTCCTTGATGAATTCTTTGCCATGAAACCACCTCAATTCTGAGAACAGTGTATTTTCAAGTTAAAGGAAAGACGGAGACGCTTTGTGCAACAAAATGGTTCATATTTGGTTGATTAAAAATGTAATGGCAAGTATTTATTGACCTTTTTCTTTCCTATAAAAACCGGCACGAACTTTCCGGACAACCCAATAGTAATGTTGTTTTCAAGTTTTGGTTCAAGGCTAGTAAGTTCGGGGAGGGGGTACGTCGATTACATCGAGCCCAGTGCTCAACTGGTACTTATTTTTCGACCTCGAAAAGATGAAAGACGTTAGCACGCCGGACAAAATCCTTAGTCGCATTTCGTTTGTCTTTATACTCTGAGTTCAAATTCCACCAAGGTTAAGGATCTTTTCCTCTTGAACGGCACTTTTCAACACAATTTCTAGTTAACTAAACACTTTTAAACTTCGTATACTGGTAGAATGTGTTTATAAAACATCATTTTTTCTTGGCTTTATTGAGAAAATTGTATATGTTGTAAGATATTTCGTCTGAAATTTCGAGCATTTCGGCAATTTTAACCAATCGCTGACCTCCATTTAGGTAAATAACATTCTGTGCATAATGAATATGTCCCTCCTTTAAGAAACAGATTAGGTTTATTTACATTTATGAATGTAACCCTAACCCTAACTCTAACCCTAAATCTAAAATAAATTGAAATGCAATAGATCGATGCTAGGGTTATAATTATGGGTGACAATTTCATACGACACCGCTACGGAAAATGGGATTTTTTCTAGCGGTGTCAAATGAAAATGTCACCCATAATTATGACCCTAGTATCGATCTATTGCATTTCAATCTATTTTAGATTTAGGGTTACTAG
>NC_042998.1:165543157-165550657 GCF_006345805.1 Octopus sinensis
AAACGCCTCTTCTAGCTTCTTAACTAGGTCTCCCTCTATCCTACATTCCTCTAACGCTATTTCCTTACTAAAACCTACTGCATCTACTCTAATAGCCCTTTTCAGGGTTGTCCACCATCCGTTGTTGGCGATTGGACTAACATGCTAACCCGGTTTCTGAAAGCTTAGCGCACCGGGAAGCACGTATTCAGGTTTCAGTATCCTGGGCCCTGTCTATAGATCCTATCTATGTCAACCGTACAGATCATAAATTTATGGTTCGTGTAGCCAACGATTTTGAAACGTGGACAATTTATACTACTTCTATCAACAACCCTACAAAATTATCTAAATACGATCTGGAAGACCCGATGCGGTTTGCCCATGTCGACATTGGCGCATTGGGGAAATTCAGTTGGTACCTGTCAGCCAACTGGAAGTGACTGAGCAGGTTTGTTAGGCTATTACTTTCCACTCCTGTCAGCTAGCCCCACCCTATTCAGGCATGCGTCCAAAATGTCGGTCCAGTCATTCACTAGCATAAAAGTGCGTCACTTCCCATGGAAAACCTCCAAACACATGAAGAAATCTGGCTACCCCGCTCCCGTGGGGACGTAAACAGCGACTAGTCTAAAGGCACCACCTTCACTGTCGCTCATGTCCAAGACCACCAACTTACCCTCTGAGTCCAGGAAGATTGTCTGAACTTCGAGATGCAGGTCTTTCCTAAACAGCACTGCCATCCCCGCCTCACACTCCAAGCCGATTAAGAGATGTGTAGATCTTATAATCGTCGAAAATGGGTGCAACATCACGTGTGTCGGAAATCCTGATCTCATCGGCTGCTATCACATCCAAACCTAGCGACCCGAAGTCATTGAGCAAACGACGTTACTTTTAGGATGACCTCAGGACGCGAACATTTATGCGACTCACTCTAACAATCGCAATGACGTCTCGAAAGAGTTGGGGAAAAGAAAAAAGAGCGGGGTTACTTACCCTCTTGAAGTTGTTGGCAGCTCGGTAACCCGAGACTCGGATAAGGTTGTGGTTCCTCTGGAAAAGCGGCTAAAAGCCTCTTCGTGGCATGGACGTTTGGCCTTCCTGCATTGTGCGGAAATCACTCTGAACGTCTTTGTAAACTTTGAGGAGTAGCCGAATTAGCATTAAATGATCCGGAACCCTAAGGGTGCTGGTGTCATAAGTTGCATCCTCTCTCTCAATCTCCTTGTTTCTGGCTATGAGAGTCATCAAATGTTTGTTGGCTCTCCTCACGAGCATTATGTGTCTTAAATGCTCTTTGGATACTTCCATGTTAGAAAAGGGTTTTAATCAAAGAAATTTTAATTCTATTATTCTGTAAAATAATATTTAATTAATTTAAATGTACACAAATGCATAAAAATAATTTTTAATTCCATTAGACATTCTAAAATACTATTAAATTTCATTCAATTTTAAAAAAAGGTAAAATCGGCCAGAAGTTATGGGATGACCTGATATATGCCATTATATCCCTCTCTGTCTCTTTCCAGTGTTTGTCCGTCCCCACCGTTGTGGTTTTGTTTACATTTCCGTAGCTTAGCGGTTCGGGAGTATATGTACGAAATTTAAGATTAGTGTCACTTAAAGAAATAAATTAATTGTGGCATTGTCCAGTCATTGTTTTGACACATTGACCTCTGACATTTTAGCAGGCTAACCTTTGGTATGATTTCACTCTCTTCAATAATGTCTGAATGGGTAGGACAACGCACATCTTGTGGTATTTCTTCTCCGAATTAAATTTCTGTTTTAATTCACGATTTTTTCATAATGTAATCAAATTATTCATAAAAAAAGAATGCATCTGAAGTGAAACTTAAATCCATTTGTGTCCTTACTATGTGCGTGCGTGCGTGTGTGTGTGTGTGTGTATGTGCATGTATCTACATACATGCACTCATATGTATATATATATATACATAACGTAAAGTGTACTAGCCATCTGAATGTGGCTAGCCACTGGGGGTGGGTGTTACTGAAGCTTATAGCCCCAGGAGATCATCGTCTCCAGCTGGCTTTAGACACACTGTCTGTGTCCTTCTGATATTCACAAAGGGAGGTCATCCCCTCTCGAAAACCTAAGTGATACATACGGACTATAGTTTCGAGGTATTTGCCTCTCGTCAACGTACGGTAATCACCGATTTTCGATTGGGGAGACCTGTTTGCGAATATCTATTTAATGTTTTTCCCAGCAACCACTGTCACTGATTTAGAAAAACTGAAAGCATTAATAATAATATATATAGATACATATAAATATACATACATACATACATACATACATACATACATATGTAATCTATATTGTATTTCAAATTTTTGAAACATTTCTCTGTTATTTCTATATTTTTGGAATATATATAACCATATTTGATGACAGAATATTAATTATTTATTTCAATAGTAAAATAATGGACCAGGAACGAACACACACACACACAAATAAGAAATTATATAAATCAAAATTTAACTGTGTTAAAAACTGAATGGAAAAGTAAGGTACGAAAGAGTGAGTATATAAATATATACATGAAAATAAATGAAAGAAATAAAAACAGTAAATATAGTGATAAATCAAAAAGGACGAAGCCGCTAATAGATGAATGTTTAAATGACGAACAAAAGAAATGAAAGTCAAGTAAAGACAAAAATAAACAACAAAATATTTACTATATAAATGGATGAAACGACGAGGAACTTAAAAGACATGGAAAGATGAAAAGAAATTTGAAACAATGAAAATGGTGAATAATAGAAAGGATCTGAACGAAAAGATAAAAAAAAACAAATATAGAAAGAGATTTGAGTGAAGGACAGAGTGAATGACAGGAAAAAATGAATATGAAACGAGAACTACAGATATTAGAACAAAGTAAATATTTTAAAAGAATGAATATACAAAGTTTATGACCTGATGATAAGAACAAAAACGAAACGAATGGAGAGACGAAACACATGTAGAGACGTGAAAGAATTCTATGACAGAGTGAAAGAATTCTATATAAGTATATATAGATGAGTATGCATGGAAATAAAAATGGCAAAAAAGAAATGTGCTTTGGAGCTTTGTGTATGTGCGTGTGAGTGAGTGTTTTTTTTTAAGCCTGGTACTTATTCTATCGATTTATTTCGCCGAACCGGTAAGTTATGTGGACGTAAACACAGCAACACTAGCGTTTTTACATCCTACACAAATACATATCGTTGCTATTATGTTAAACTGTCGTATGTCGAAATTTGGCCAAATGTGTGTTTTCTTTTTTTCAATATTTATTTTTGCTTGCAATAGCCGGTTCTTTTGGTCAAACTATCGTATCTCTAGCTGCTTTAGATACCAAGATACCAAAAATTATCAAAGTGGTGTACGAAGGTTTTGCTATGGGATGGTGAAACAAAATTTTTCGTTTTCTGAAAAAGCAACGCTTTGGACTTACGACATTTTTGCATAAAGAAATTATATGTAATGGCTATTATTTTAAACTTTTTCTTAGAATATTCCCCTTCTTCGGTTGTCCCTGTTTCAACTACTCTGCGAATCGAAGACAAGGACAAGACGCTAATCCGCCATTCTTGATCTAATCATTCGTTCGCCTATCTTACAGAATTGAGAATGAATCTTAAGTATGAATGTTAATTATCTATGATGTAGATGTGCATGTTTAAAGATTAGTTCTAAAATAATTTTCTTGCTCTAAGCCAACATATATTCAATTCTTTATATTTGTTCAAGATGTCATCACTAAAAATGTAATAGGTGATAGTGAGGATAGGTTTCCAATGAGAAACTCCGGCTACATTTAAACATATCCAGAGTTATCTCTCTTCCTTGACGACGTAAAAAAGAAAAATAAGCATTATTAATCATCGAATAATATTATTTTTCTTTCACTACATTATTGATCATAACTTTAGTTTTTAAATGTTTAAACTATTAGAGGATCACTGCTGTTGGCAGCAATGCTTCAGCGGTAGGATTGTGTGTGTGTGTGTGTGTGCGTGTGTGTGTGTGTGTGTGTGTGTGTGTGTGTGTACAGGGTGTAATGTGTAAATTGTCGCCATTTTATATTTTTGATTTTGCACATGCGCATAGTTTCATTTTAATTTTGTCGACTACACAGTATAGTAGGGCCAGTTGGGCACCGTCTGTGAGAAAACAGTACCATGGCACTAGAAGTTTTGGAAAGACATGCTGTATGACATGGCATTCGCGCCAGAAGCTACAATACGAACATTTATGAGAGTTTGGGTGTCCGTCTGTGGATATGTACCGATAATGATAAAAATCAAACATCCAATCAACACCATGTTATTTGGAGTGATCACTTGATGATGACGTTATGTCTCTATTCGTTTTCCCACACGGCCTCAGACTCAACACGGAGGCCTACATCAAGTTCCTGGGGGAGATAGTGATGCCATGGGTCAACGGGGTGGCTGCTGGAAGACCCTATGTCTAGCAACAGGACTCTACACCATGCCACACAAGCAGGAGAACCCAGTCATGGCTATCAGACAATTTCTCCGACCACATCACCCCTGGCCACCTAACTCCCTAGACTGCAACCCAGTCTATTATGTGTAGAGTGCAGTTGAGCGAGAGACCAACAAAACTCCTTGTAACACCAAAGATGAACTGAAGGCAAGAATTATGGCAGTATTCACGAATTTAAACAAGGGGACCATCCAGAAGATATTTTGATGTAACTTATATCTGTTAAATATATCTGTTAAAATGACATGTAAGTGTAATTTTCATTTTTGCGTAATTTAGACGACAATATATTCACCGGACCCTGTATATATTTATATATAGCATGGGTGTTCGTGCTTGTCTTTATATCTATATATATAACACTCAACTTGTGTGTCTGTGTGTATATCTGTGTCTGTGTGTGTATCTGTGTGTGTGCCTGTGTGTTTAACTTCCCGGCACATCTCCTCCTAGCCAACAAATCGTAGAACCACCAAAAATAGGTCACTTAAAGTTTAGGCGAATGAAAATTGAACTGCGCTATTTCTGTTCCGAAATTCATCTCGCAAGTGCAAAAATCGATAATGTGTTTGTTTAGGCCTTATCCCATGCATTGAATAGTGAACTTTACTCAGTCAGCTGTTTGACGTGAACTGTGTTCAACACGCGTGCAAGCATGCGTAAATTGCATGAAAAATAAAAAAATCAAGATACAAAAACGAATCGCCGTAAACATTGTAGAAATTCGGCAAAGAAATGAATTTTCGGGATGTAGCCTGGAGGGTTTTTTCGTATTAATCGTTTGGACTTTGTGAATACATACCAATTGTTTTCATAACATTTTTAACGCTTTGAATTAAATGTGACCATTTTGCGTTGAGTCTGCAGTTTGAATCACTTTAACCAAATTTTAGCAGGCTGGATTTTTGATCATCACGATACATCGCCAGCGACTCCCTGAAACTCTCCCCTGAAATCCCCGTTGAGAAATATATATATATATAAAACTCAACTTGTGTGTCTGTGTGTGTGTCTGTGTGTTTAACTTTTGGATCTACCAAGTTTCATTATTAAGGATGGAAAGCAGTGTGTAGCAAATCTATATATATATAAAGCTGAAGTTGTCTGTGTGTGGCAGGTTTGGTAGCCTTCAACTAACACTATCTCCTTCGAGACCCTGCAGCGCAAGTTGACCAAAATTGAGAGTATGATAGAAGAAGGCTTGCTCTTCATTCTGTAGGAGATAAAATTCAAATCGGACCATGTTAATACCAAAAGTTATTTACATCAAAAAGGTGCTTTTTTCTATGGAAATCCCTATTTTTTACGATTTTTGACTGCTGTGTCACCATTTTTCGGTGTATTTCAACTGGAAAAATGTTCACTTGAAGAGAATAACAAGTTGCATAATGTAAAATTTTTACTTTTCAAAAATTACAATTCTAAAAGGTCGAAACAAACCCAAGCAACACCGGGTGATAGTGCTAGTAAATTAATAAAATTGGATGAAAGAAGGAAAGATAAGCCGAGATAGAAACGCAAAACAATGATTTTAATGAATATATAAATATAAAACAGAACATGAAGGAAATAGAGAAACTTGTAAAATCAGAGCAGAGTATGAAATAACGGAAGACAGAATATATAACTGAAAAATGGAAAGAAATGAAAAAAAAATAGATTAAGTAGACAGATGCAGGCGTTGCTGTGTAGTAAAACGTTTGCTTCCCAACTACATGGTTCCAGGTTCCCTCCCACAGCGTGTCTTTTACTATTGCTTCGGCTGACCACAACTTTGGATTTGGTTGACAGAAATTGAAAGAAGACCGTCGTGTGTATATATATTTATATTTTACTTGCTTCACTTATTAGCCTGCGGCCATTCTGGGGTACCGCCTTGAAGTTCTTCAAGTCGAGTGAATCGACCCCAGTACTTGTTCTTTTTAAAGCTTGGTACTTATTCTTTCGGAATCTTTGGGTGAACCGCTAATTTACAGGGACGTAAACAAAACAGCACCTATTGTCAAGCTGTGGTGTGGAGCAAGTACACACAGACATACACACACATACGCACACACACACATCCACGTACGCGCACATAGACACACACACACACACACATATACATGTGTATACAACGGACTTCTTTCAATTTCCGTCTACCAAATCTACTCACAAGGCTTTGGTCAACCCGAGGCTATAGACAAGACAAATAAAATTATAAATGAACGAAACAATTGTAATATAAATGAATGGAAAATGGAAAGGAATGTAAAAGCAAGAAATCAAAATAATGAAACAGTGCATATATAAATATAAGTAAAGAAAAAGGAATGACATGAAAATATAGAGATTTGTATGAATGAAAGACCGGTAGTATAAATGGATGAAAATGAAATATGTAACTGGGAGAAGCCTATATATATATATATATATATATATATATATATATATATATATATGAATGAATGAACGCTTGAATGATTATATAGAAACTGAGAGAAAAAGATCGGAAACAAGCGAAAGCTGAAAGTATTATGAAAGAGGGAGTGAATGAATACACAAATATTCATTCCAAGAAATATATAGAAATCAGAGAAGTAAGAAATATGTACAGAATATGTAAGAAGAAGCGGAATGTGTCTATCCAAAAACAGGAAAAAAATACCGGCTGTATAAATGAATGACATCGAATAAATGAAAGGACAGATAAGTCAGAATTAAAATAGGAATGCGAAGCTAAGTGAATATATGTATATATATATATATATATATATATATATATATATATATATATATATATATATATATATATATATATATATATATATATATATATATATATATATATATATATATATATATATATATATATATATATATATATATATATATATATATATATATATGTATGCAGTGAGAGGACAAAATGGAATAGAGAGAAAAATAGACACAAAGGACAGAAAGTCGTTGAAGAGGTCACAGAATGTGCAAGAACTTTC
>NC_042998.1:165553157-165583157 GCF_006345805.1 Octopus sinensis
TCTAATGACTGAAACACGTAAAAGATAAAAGATAACATTCAAAAAGAAATTGTTTAGAATAGAATATATGCTATACCTAAAAAGGCGTGGTGCTATGTAGAGACACTGATACTGGTTCGATAACTAATCAGTCGATGTTACTAGTCAATATCAAGATCTTCTTACCGCTGAAATATGTTTTGCAAGGCTGTATCTAGTACATGAAGTACAATGGATCGGATAACTAGCAAAGAGAACATCTTTTACATTAAAATATAAAAACTAAGAAAAAAGAATATCATTCAACTACTCTAGGTCTACTTTTCATTTTCTATAATTCGCCGTTTTTATTTTCTCTACTTTATCTTTCATTTATCTCCCCTTGTTGCCCTGTCTGCGTACGATCATTTTTTCCATTCGCTTGCCTTATATTTTCATTTATACATAATATTTTCCCAATATTTTATTGTCCTTCTTTTGAGATCCTCTATATTTTTCCCTGTCTTGTTATTCTTTACTACCTTTCTTTCATTCCCCCTCTCACCCTCTCTTCCTTTCACTCTCTCTAACTCCCTCTTATCACAATTCCCCATCTCTCACCCAATAATTTATTATTTCATCAATTTTCAGTTGATGTTTCAACACTCAGTACTTCTCGTTCAATTCTTCAACTTTCATTCTCATTAGACATCGATTTGTTTCTCCCACCCAATCTCCTATTTCTATTCAGCCTCTGTGATTTCTCTCAGCGATTACTTTCTGTGTTTAAGTATATATATATATATATATAATATATATATATATATATATATATATAATATAATATCATATAATATAAATAATATATAAATATATGCATACATATATGTACATACCCACATATATATTTATATATACATGCATATATGAGTACAGGACATCAAAAAAACAACGAAAAAAACAGAGAAACGAGGCATACAACATAAAGAATATTCCCCTTCTTCAGTTGTCCCTGTTTCAACTACTCCGCGAATCGAAGACAAGGACAAGACGCTAATCCGGCATTCTTGATCTAATCATTCGTTCGCCTATCTTACAGAATTGAGAAAGAATCCTAAGTATGAATGTTAATTATCTGTGATGTAGATGTGATATATGCATGTTTAAAAATTAGTTCTAAAATATTTTTCTTGCTCTAAGCCAACATATATTCAATTCTTTATATTTGTTCAAGATGTCATCACTAAAACTGTAATAGGTGATAGTGAGGATAGGTTTCCAATGAGAAACTCCGATTACATTTAAACATATCCAGAGTTATCTCTCTTCCTTGACGACGTGAAAAAGAAAATTAAGCATTATTAGTCATCGAATAATATTATTTTTCTTTCACTACATCATAGATCATAAATTTAGTTTTTAAATTTTTAAACTATTAGAGGATCACTGTTGTTGGCAACAATGCTTCTGTAGTAGGATTGTGTGTGTGTGCGTGTGAGTATGTTGTGTGTGTGTGTGTGTGTGTGTGGTTCAAGAATAGAATATTTGCGTTATTACTGTCAGCCCAGATTCAATTCCTCCACCGATTCAAGTTAATTAGTGCAGTGACATTGATTAACACAATGGACAAACCTGTAGGCTCATGCAACCTACAAAATTATTGTTCGTGACTGAATGAAATATAAACAACATGATGGTTGTTAATTTTGACGTCATCACTCATAGAAAGAAGAGCAGCATTAGCTGCAACAACAATTTAAACGTGCAGACGCACACGCACACACACACACACACACACACACACTCACAGATACACAGATGCACACACACACACATGCATACAAAATGTTGATAGTGACTATCATCGTAAAGAAGCAGAAGAAAAAGAAGAGATAGAGAAAGAACAACGAGGACAAAAGGAGTCGACAATAACAATAGTAAAAAACGAACAAAAACAATAGAAAACAATATGGCCGACAGCGACAACAACAGCAGACAACAGGAACAACCTCATTCTTTATTGAACACTTACTTGATATCTGCCAGGATCTTTTATCCCATTTTTCTTTTATATGTATATATACATATATATATATATAATATATATATATATATATATATATATATATATATATATATATATACAAAACATTGTATAGACGATACAAAAAACATTCAAATAGACGATACAAAAAATACGGACGGGTCATTCGAAGCCTCTAATCTTCAGTCAAGAACCGGATCATCTTCGCAACAGCCGAAATTGCGAGGATGATCCGGTTCTTGACTGAACACATATACACACACACGCACACACAAACACACATGATGGACTTCCACAGTTTCAGCCTTACAAATTCACTGAGAAGGCATTTGGTTTGCCCGGGGCTATAGTAGAAGACACTTGTCCAAGGTGCAGTAAGATTAAAACTGGAACCTCGTGGTTGCGAAGCGAGCTTCGTATCCCATTAACACACTCACATACACGTATATACATCACTGGGTATATGCGATTGAGTTCTTCTGAGTATGCTGTGTACACATAATGAACTTTATTGTGTATATGTGTTTGTGATTTTATCTGTCTGTAGTAACACATATAAGAATAGGTTCGTTTAAAAGGTCTGTGTTTGTGTATTCTTAACGATTTAATTACCTGCATGTTGTTGATTAATATAGCTGTAGTTAAATACACCTGCCGTTTCTTGATGGTTTATGATACCCTATAGAAGTAGTAAGTTATAACTGACTTGGAAAATAATTGGCTTGTAAAATACGTGCTCATAACCATACTAACACTTGAATTCCGCATCTGAAATCTCGTTGATACAAAAAAAGTTTTTCTATATTTTTTAACAAACGATGAAATTTTCAAATTCTGTCTCTCACTATTTGCATTATTTACACTGTAAAGAATGGCCAGTAGAATTGCTAGCACGCCGGGTGAAACGCTTAGCGGCATTTCGTCCGCCACTATGTTCTGCGTTCTAATTCCGACTAGGATGACCTTACCTTTTATCCTTTCGGTGTCGATAAATTAAGTACCGTTGGGTACTGGGGTCGATCTAATCGACTGGCCCCTCCCCCAAAGTTTCAAGCCTTGTGCTTATAGTAGAAAAGATTATTATTATTATTATTATTATTATTATTATTATCATTATTATCATTATTATTATTATTATTATTATTATTATCTCTGTATCACAGGTTTTCTTGGAGCTCCTGGAGTCTTGCATGCGTAGCGAGCTTACTACCTGCAGCCTACTGTATCATGCTATTCCTTCTTTTCAGCTATCTTGATTAGTATGGCCGTGTCAAGGAGGCAAACCTTTTGTAAAAGTTCTACTGGGCACTCTATTTCAATTTCCTTTATATTCCTCTTGATGTCCTCTGATACTGTTCCCAAGGCCCCATCAATAATTGGCACTGTCTTCACCTTCATTTTCCATAACCGGGCTATTTCGTACTTAAGTGGGTAGTATCTGTCTATTTTCGCTTTCCTTCTTGACTATTCGTGGGTCAAAGGGGCATGCAACGTCAACTATATAGCATATGTGGTGCACCCTGTCCAACACCAGCAGGTCCGGTCTGTTATGCTCTAACACCTGATTTGTGTGGATTGGGAAATCCCAGAGAATTTTGCTAGTCTCCAACTCTGCCAGTCTCTGCAGTTTATGCTCATACCACGTCTTGCCTCTCTCTAGCTCCCAGTTTCGCACAGTTTCCCATGTAGGACTTTCGCTACCTGGTCGTAGCGGTTTAGGGCATTCATTCGTGATATGGGCAATGGTTTCATCCACTCTATTGCGGGTGCGGCACGGCAGAGACACTTTATTATTATTATTAGTAGTAGTAGTAGTGGTAGTAGTAGTAGTAGTAGTAGTAGTAGTAGTAGTAGTAGTAGTAGTAGTAGTAGTTGATGTTGTTGTTGTTGTTGTTGTTGTTGGTGGTGGTGGTGGTGGTGGTGGTGGTGGTGGTGGTGGTGGTGGTGGTGGTTGTGGTGATGGTGGTTGTGGTGGTGTTTGCAAGCCTTTCGCTGTGGAAACCTGAAAGCGATATGAATATATCTTGTTATACTCTTCTTATACAGTACGCTAAATTCCCAGTTCGAAAAGAAAAACTAGATACAGTTACATCTATTTACATTTACACGGCAAAAAACTTGTAGATTATGCACTTTCAATTAATCTGAGAATTTCCTATGCACGCCGTTTTGACCATGAATATTCATTAAATATTTAATCACGCCACCGACAAGCGCACAGGTTGCACATTAGACTAATCGCTAAAGTAAAATTCTACACTGTTTTTGATTTCAGTAGTTATTTACTATCAGTTCTCTTCATAAACAAAGGCGTAAGGGAGTACCTGTTTTCGGATTCATGGAATAAATTAGGATAATTTCCCATATTTTCGTGCACCTTTCATGTTTTAAACTCTATTTCACTCTATTTTCACTTGTTTGCTTTTTCCAACTATGCTTCCGTCTATCCCCCCCTCTCTCTCTCTCTCACACCATCTCTTTCTCTTATTTTTATAAGTTTTTATTGAAATCTGCCATATATATTCTTCTACTTGTTTGACTTCTTTCCCATTTTTACTTTCCATGGAAGCGTAGATATTTCGTTACCGTATGAAATAAATAAGCAACAACTTTCCCCAGATTTCAAAACACCACTGTCCAGAAATACCAGGGAAAGATATCATAAGCAGCAAGGCACCTGTAGCACACCTGAGCATAATAGTGCACTTGAGCACTGTATACAATACGTTCATCATTATCATCATCACCATCATCATTATTATTATGTAAGGCGGCGAGCTAGCAGAACCGTTAGCATGCCGGATGTAATGTTTAGCGGTATATCGTCCGCCCTTTCGTTCCGAGTTGAAATTCCACCGTGGTTGACTTTGCCTTTCATCCTTTCGGGGTCCTTAAATTAAGTACAAGTGAAACAATTGGGTCAATGTGATCGACTAGTTCCCTCCCCCAAAATTTGAGGCCTTGTGCCTCCTGTAGAAAGGATTATTGAGTGAGAGAGCAGTGCATATCAGCAAAGTGACACTGGGATACAAATATATGAAGCCCAATATACCAATCGTGACTACCCGTCTGATAAGGGTACATCAGGCACATGCATCAAGACCATATGTGCGCGACATGGTCATCTCACATCACAATAAACAGCGCATGACAATGCAGGTGGGCCCCAGTTAGAATTTTCTTCAAGTCGAGTAGCCCATCCAGCTCAAAAGGTCCCTGAATAAAGTTTATTTAAAGATGATGAACAAAACACCTATGTTTCCAGAAATGAATTAGTCAAACCCCAAATAATTCCTTTCAACACATGGTTATGATTCTCCCTTACTAATTCTGCTCATGATCAGAGATGCATATATCGTCAGCCGCTAAAGGACATGCTCAACTGGTTATGGTTAAACAACTAACAAGCAGAATATTTGCTGTAGCCCATCTTTTATACCAAGACAAAACAACGTACATGATAACACTTCCAATCAGTTAAAATTAAAAGTCATGAAAGCCACTGCTTGGTACTACATCAGGGCAAATGTTACTTCATCAGGGCAGCTGGTACTGCAATTTATTATTATTATTATTATTATTATTATATTATTATTATTATTATTGTTGTTGTTGTTGTTGTTGTTGTTGTTGTTGTTGTTGTTGTTGTTGTTGTTGTGGTGGTCGTCGTCGTCGTCATCGTCGTCGTCGTTGTTGTTGTTGTTGTTGTTGTTGTTATTATTATTATTATTATTATTATTATCATTATTATTATTATTATTATTATTATTATTACTATCATTATTATTATTATTATTATTATTACTATCATTATTATTATTATTATTATTATTATTATTATTATTATTATTATTATTATTATTATATACGTAATAGATATTAACCGAAACATTTATGCGATACAATGATGAGTTTTCACAAAATGTAAGGAACACGAAAATATATAAACAGGCTTTGGAATTTATGACGTATCGACATTGGATTTCGTATATAAGCTCTTTGCTTCTATAATTTCTATAATATATTTGCAATTATCTATATTCTTAAAATGATACAAAGAAAAGTAGAATATAGTTCTCGAATCTCATTATCTTTTAGTTCTTATATCATATTAGCAATGCACTCCGGCGTTGCCCTGATGTTATGACCTACGGCCACATCGCATTATTTGTTCCTTTCTAATAGGCAGAATCGGCACACCAGGAGTATGAAGCAAGCAACTCTTCTTTATAAACATGTTTTACGGTCATTTTCTGATGAACAATGCTGCAGTTGCCATCTACCAAATTCAGTCACAATACTATGGTTGGCCTAGGGCTATAGAAGAAAACACTTGCCCAAAGTAACATGCAGAGAGACTGAACGTGGGACCATGTGGTTGGGAAACAAACTTTTCAACCACACAATCATTTTTGTACCTAATATGTGTGTGTGTTTACACCTAAAACACGTTTGTACCTAATATGTGTGTGTGTGTTTACATTTGTTGTTAAATCGAGTATTGTGTCCGGCAAAGTTGCCTCCTTTAGCTAAAGACCTCAAAATTGTGCGCCCCGACCTCGTTTACGAGGTATTTTTGTAGCAAAAGAGTTGTTGGGAAAAAAGCATAATTTATTTGGTAGCCGAAAGATTACTGAATCTTTAGATACCTTATGCATCAAAATCGGCAACTTAGTTTTCGAATCCATAAGGAACATACGCACACACACACACACACACACACACACACACACACACACACAAACTCTGTTTTATATATTAAGATAAATGGTGCAACTTGAATCTTGTTGAAATTATTCATTTGTACACATTAATTTATTCAATATTTATAGCTGATATATAAAAACTTACAAATATATAAAATACACACTATACATGTCTATAAAGAAATATAATGAATATATTTATTCATAAGTTCCTGCATACTTACATGTATGTATGCATCTATGTCTTTATATGAATGCGTTCACAAATTCATACTTACGTCTGTCTATCAATCAACTAATCTATCTATCTATGCATTAATAATAAAAGGGTAAAATTTATCAATTAAATTAATTAATTAATTATTAATCAATCAATTAATTAATAATTTTACGTTAAAATAACCTTTATAGGTAAAATTATACAAATATTTTATAATTATAAGCATAATTATAATTAGGGTTCAGCTAATTGCTTTACCACATACCGAATTTAGAAATAGGAGTTTAAAATTCCTTTTCTACTACTGTAAGAATCTCCATGACAGTAACATACTTTTTACGTAGGCAAAGAGAAAAACAATGAATCAACACGACTAGGATTAACTACATTCGCGTGTCGCTCGGTCGTGTGCATATTTAACCCTAGCACTTTCAAATTTTATAATTGGAAATACTACACTGAAGAGAGAAGTAAATAAATTTTTAAACACTTTAATCTCGAAACGCGTATGTAGTTAATCCTGGTGGTGTTGATTCATTGTTTTTCTCTTTGCCTACGTCAAAAAGTATGTTACTGTCACGGAGATTTTTTATGTTCTGGGTCCAAGCACCCCGTTTCACCCTCACGATGTCGATAAAACTGATCAAATACTAGATTAGTTTTCATCGACTTATCTCCTCCCGCCAAATTTCTAGTCTCGTGCTTATGTTAGAAATAATTACTTTCGTCTCATTCATTACTGAGAATAACTGCAGGCCACTACAATAGTGGTGGCAGTGCCGTAAAAAAAAACACGCTCTTAACTTATATTGAAAGGAAACAATATGAAATAAAAGAAATACACTAGTTTTATTTTTTTATTCAAGTTAAACATAAAGACAGAGCTTCAAGCGCATAACACATGAATACAAAGATCTTAACCCTTTCGTTACCAACCCGGCTGAAACCGGCTCTGGCTCTAAGTACAAATGTCTTGTTTTCATAAGTTTTGAATTAAAATCTTCCACCAAACCTTAGAAACAATTTATGTTCCTAACACTGGCTGAATGATAACTTATTTTACTAAATTCTTGGTTATATTTAAAGTAATTGAAAGAAAAACAGAGTATCTCAAAATAAATACAATAATGAAAGGGAACATAGTAAAGTGGTGGCTTGGCAGAATCGTTAGAACGTTGGATAAAATTACTTGCAGCATGTATTCCAGTTCTTCGAGCTTCAAGTTCAAATCTGCCTAATGTGATATTTGCTGTTCATCCTACCAGGATGGTAATATATATGTAAAATGCTACTTACGTATTCACGATGATCTCTGGCCTAGAGTGTGTATTAGCAATTACATATATCAAAGTATAACTTGAGAGAATTTGTCTACTACATCGAACGATCATATAGAGCGCCATTCAAGCAAGAGACGTGTGTGAAATTAAGGAGATTAATAAGGAGTATGGTAAAACTTTCTAAGCCTAATAACTCTTAAGTTTTGCTAAGTTCAGAGTGATTAGAAGGTGCGGAAATGTTAAGAAAACACTATTGCATATAAATGAGCATATTATTAACCTTTCCGCTAGAGATTGACATTCATATTCGGCACCAAGGGCGGAGTAACTGCCTCTGTATATGAGAGCTTCTCCGTGAGTCTACACGGCGGCGGTTGCACGACGGTATATGCGTATCAACGTTTGTTCGTATGTATATATATATATATATATATATTATATATATATATATATATATTGCGTATATGTATACATATATATATATATATATTGTGTATATATATATGTATATATATATATATATGCATACATACATACATATGTGTATATATGTATATATATTATATATATATATATATATATATACGTATAAATATATGTATATATACATAGATAGATAGATATGTACATACATATGTATACATATGTGTTCATATATATATATATACACTGCTGTATGTATGTTTTCAAACGTGTGTGTGTGTGTGTGTTTGTGTGTGTGTGCGTGCGTGTGTGCGTGTTGTTCGTGTACAAGCAGAAACAGACAGAAGGTGTTCAGTTTTGGTCTAAGTTTTGTTTGTTTTCTCTATTAATCTTTAGTCTTGCGTGATTTTTCTTTTCTTCTTTTTCTTTGTGAATTTTATAATTTTTGAAGGATTTTCTCTTCTTTTCTTTTCCTTTCTATTACTTCCTCATTACATTGCGCGACGCAGTGATATTAATAATCAAAACAAACATCTCTCCACTCTTTTTTCTTTTGCTTCTATCTCTTCTCCTCGCACGCATACATTTATATATACAGATACGTATACACGCTCACACACACGGAGATATATATACATACACACATAAATATCTACATGTATTTTTCTTCCTCCAACTTCTCTGTCTCTCTCTCTCTCTCTCTCTCTCTCTCTCTCTCTCTCTCTATATATATATATATATATATATATATATATATATATATATATATATATATATATATATATACATGTATATATATGTATATATATATATATATAATATATATATATATATATATATATACATGCATATATGTGTATATATATATATACATACATACACACACACGCATACATATATATATATATATATATATATATATATATATTATATATATATATATATACAGAGAGAGAGAGAGAGAGACAGACAGACAGACAGACAGACAGACAGACAGGCAGATAGGCAGGCAGACAGACAAAGACAGAGAAAGAGCAAGACTAACAGACAGTCTGAAAGGCAGTGACAAAGCCAGAGAAGTGTGGAGGGAGAGATAAAAAGTGGTATATTAACGAAAGAAAACTGCATGCCATACAGGTTGTAGGATTTAAATGTCTGATACAGACTGGCCCCAATTAAAGATTCGTAAATCTAAAAATAGATTAAGTGATCGTTCGGACACTTAATACTGAGTAATTAGCATCTGGTAATCGGGCGTGCTTTTTGCGTCGGTGAAACTCTATGTAATGCAATCCCAAGTTATGATGTCAATATATACCTTCATACACCATACATACATACATACATACATACATACATACATACATACATACATACATACACACATGCAAACACATACATACATACATACATACATACATACATACATACATACATACATACATACATACATACGTACGAGGTAGCTGCCAACTTGTTGACGAGTATGACCATCACTGTCAAATAATCTTATCCAAGATGTTAACGACAATGGTTGTCAGCAATGCCTGTGCTAAAATTTAAAGTCAACAACAGCTTGAACAATACTGCTAAGACACTCACTTAGAAAACCAAGCTGTCCAGAAACAAGCAAGAGCAAGATCTCTGGGTTTGCAATGAGGTGGGTGTTATTTTAGAAGTCCCTTCTCCTAGAGATACGTCTAAAGAAAGACTGAGGTGGAGATCCCTCAGCTGCCGGGTTGCCGTTGACTCTACTGAATTCATCCTCCCTCTCCGCCGGGTTCTTTTCTCGTCTTGTAGGTTGACCCTCGAAAACCTTTCTCCTTGCTAAACAGGTTTTGTAGGGTTGCTAATTTAGATGCCTACGGCCCGACCATGCAGCAGGTTGCACTGGGTTACATTTTACCAGTAGCACTAAAAGTGACCTGACATACATACATACATACATACATACATACATAAACAAAATTCTTACATACAGACGAAGTTACTCCGCCCTTGGTGCCGAATATGAATGTCAATCTCTAGCGGAAAGGTTAATAATATACTCATTTATATACAATAGTGTTTTCGTAACATTTTAACACCTCCTAATCACTCTGAACTTAGCAATTCTCAGCGGTTATTAAGCTTGGGATCTTTTACCCCACTCCTTATTAATCTACTTAAATTCACACACGTCTCTTACTTGAGTGACGTTCTATATAATCGTTCGAAATAGTAGTTGCAATAGACAAGTTCCCCCAAACTACATCTTGATATATAAATTTCTAACTCTCATACTAGGTCATAATTCGAGTACCTAACTAGTATTCTATTAATATATTACGACTCTGGTATGATGAAAAATAAATATCACCTCGTCCGTATTTAAACTTGAAGCGCGAAGACCCGGAGCAAATTCTATGTCATGTCATTTTGTCCGATGCTTTAACGATTGTGCTAAGCCACCACTTTACCCTGTTTGAATAAATATACTTGATACCAGGGCAAGGTTATAATCTTCGTACTTCTGTTTTACGTGCCCAGCATCCTAGCATTGCTCCACTCTACTCTTTACAAGATCTAAATAGAATTCGTATGTCTAGGTCATTATCAGTTACGTCTTCTTAAAAGAGAAGGAAACAAACAACAACGTGGATAATGTACAAAGGGTTGGGATAATCATGACTGAACGTTGCTTAAAAACAGACTTTCTTATTCTGTTGTTGATGTTGGTGCTATTTAACCTGATAACATCAAACTATACAGCAGCAAAGCAATAACAACAGCAACACCAATAGCGATAGTAGCGGCAATGATAACAATGGTTTCTGTTTCTATTCTCATAGCTCTGCTATTCCGGCACTCATTGCATACCCGTCACAGTTGTTGCGTTCAACCTCCCATTCCATGCACTAACCAGTATGACCAATTATCTTCCTCAAGAACAGCGTCTTCCAGTGTTACCTCTTTCAGGCTCACGTCTTTCTTGCAAGCGTTGACTGGCAAAAGCTCCAACAGAACATTAAGGACACTAGTCTCACCAATCTCCGAAAGAATGCAATGGCCATGGACTCTGCTCCATCCTCCAGATTTAACGAAAACTAAACATATTTAGGTAAACCTCAAGACCGATTGGGAACTAGTATTTACAAGGTCTAATTTCATCTCCAATTTAAAAACGAAATCACTTAGTTTACCAGTGTGTTCATCACTTTCCCATAAAGAATTGTGCTCATCTCATTTGATCATCCTACACCCTTGTTAGGATCTTGGGAATTTGAATGTGATTTGACATCAGATATATTCTTTTCTATTCTAGGCTCAAGGCCCGAAATTTTGGGAGAGAGGGACAGTCGATTAGATCGACCCTAGTACGCAACTGGGGCTTAATTTATCGACCCCGAAAGGATGAAAGGCAAAATCGACCTCAGCGGAATTTGAACTCAGAAAGTAAAGACAAACGAAATACCTATTTCTTTACTACCCACAAGGGGCTAAGCACAGAGAGGACAAACAAGGACAGACAAACGGATTAAGTCGATTACATCGACCCCAGTGCGTAACTGGTACTTACTTTATCGACCCCGAATGGATGAAAGGCAAAATCGACCTCGGCGGAATTTGAACTCAGAATGTAACGGCAGACGAAATACCGCTAAGCATTTCACCCGGCGGGTTAACGTTTCTGCCAGCTTCCCGCCTTTTGACATCAGATATATTATTTAAATAGTGATTCACATGAAGCAAAGATATTTTCTAGAAACGCATATTTACCATATCCTCTGTTGTCCTTCATATTATCCTAGTATTTTCACTAAATTTGCCAGCAAGATGTATGTATATCACATAATGCCACGCAAGACGTTCTATTCTTTCACAAAAATATACTCCACATTGCTTCTACTTCTCGTTAACTCTTCCACTCTGTTATTCTCCTTTCCACGTGCATACTTATTTTCACCTATCTCTACTCCAATCTCTCTACAAGTTTCAAATAATTTAACGCATATACACATACATATCGGATTTTTTTCTCTTTCATAAATGTGTGCGTGTGTGTGTCTATCTATCTATCGATCTATCTATCCATATATCTATATATATATACATACATACATACATACATACATACATACATACATACATACATACATACATACATACATACATGCATACATACACATAATGACGTTCTTTCACAGTTCTATCGATAGCTCGTTACTTCTGATTCTCCTTTTACAATGCATGTCAGCTATATTTCCCATTTAAACTAGCAAAGAATTGATGGAAGCAATAACGAAAAATAAGGGAAGTAACAGTCAAAAGAGGAGATTGTTTAAAAATACAAGCTTGCGGTGAGTGCAGAATTTGGATAGGAAATGTGTGTAAAGTAAAATTAATCAACATTGTATATTAATTAGTCAGTTTATTCAACAACTTGAGCAGGTGATAAGGTTTAGATGAGTCATTTTAAGTTTTAACTGTTCGCCATTTATTCTATAAGATTCAAGTCAGTTTGGTGGGGAAAACAGACGCATATGGCTTGAGATGCGTATTAATTATTTAGTGCACAGATAAAGAAAGTGGGAAAGTAATTAAGGGTAGATATCTGCCTACTTCATACAGACACATACACTGATACAAATACAAACATCTCTATACGCGCTCGTAAATGCACACACATGTACACATGCATTTGTGTGTGCGTGTGTGTTTGTGTGTGTGTATGTGTGTTATTTTACATTATATTAATATATAATACATATATGCAGTTAAAATAGCAAACTGCTGAAAAAATTACCAGATAAATTTCAGCTAAGAAAATAATACTTATCATGACATTTCTCTGTTTTTCTGTTTATGAGGTAAATTCATTCCTTTATATACTTATGTAATTATTTATTCAGATAGTTTAACTGTTAACTCATGTGTTTGGCTTATTATTCTCAATTCTCCCTTGTTTTTTCATTTTGTTTGTTTTTTTTTATTTTTTAATTCTTCAATTTTCTATTTAAACTGAAAAAGATTTCAGCTTATCGTTTGATATTATTCATTTTTATCTTTACTTTGACACTATAAAGGCGGCAAGCTGGTAGAATCGTTAGCACGCCAAGCAAAATACTGTATTGCATCCGTCTTCACATTTTGAGTTCAAATACCACCGAGGTCGACTTTGCCTTTCATCCTTTTGGGGTCAATAAAATAAGTACCAGCTGAGCACAGAGGTCAATGTAAATGACTAGCCCTCACCCACAAAATTTCAAGCCTTGTGCCTATGGTAGAAACAATTATTACTATGAACTATAAAGGAGCGAGCTGGCAACATTGTTAGCACACCATGCAAAATTCTTAGCAACATTTCATTTGTCATTACGTTCTCAGTTCAAATACCACAAAAGTCGGCTTTGCCTTTCATTCTTTCGAGATCGATAAATTACGTACTAGTTGATCTCTGGTGTCGCTGTAATTGCCATACCCCTTATCCCGAAATTTGCTACCAACGTTAAGCTATAAGGGAGATTCGTTAGCATACGGTACAAAATGCTGAGCGCCATGACATTTCTTCTGGTTTTATGATCTGAGTTCGAATTCCGCCGAGGTCGACTTTGCCTTCCAACTTTTCGGAATCGATGAAATAATTACTAAGTGAGAATTGGGGTCGATGTAATCGAAAAGCCTCCTACCACCAAATTTTGGATTTTGTGTCTATAGTGGTAATAATTACTACGTTGAACTACAGGGCAGCGATCTGTGAGAAATGTAATCGCGTTGGGAAAATGCTTTGCAGTTTTTCCTCTGGTCCGTCATGGTTTGGTTCAAGTCCCGTTGGGGGTAACTTTGCTTTTCATCCTTCCGAGATCTATAAAATTAATACCTAACAAGCACTGAGGTTGCTGGTATCGATTAAACTCCTCACCCCCAAATTGCTATCCTTGTGTCTTACGTTGAATTATTGTATGGTAGATTGAGAAAGTCGATAGAGCGTCGAGAAGAAAATGCTTACGGTATTTTTACCAGCTTCTAATTAAGTTCAAGTCCCGTCAAGGTCAACACATAGGTTTTTCTTCCTTCCGGGATCAGTGCAGTAAAGAGCCAGTGTAGTACTGGCGTCGATGTGATCGATTAATCCTTTCCCCTCAAAAAGTGTTGACCTTGTATCAAAATTAGAAATAAATATCATATTATTTACTACATTATATGTATAGATTACGTTAATGCTCCATTTATAATCAAAGTTTCGTTACTGTCGAATAATACACACATAGATGACTGGGTGACTCGTTAAATATCTATCTGATGAGGTAACGTTTTTAGTGGATTTTTTTACATCTTTACCTGATAAATTCTCCAACTTAATTTGTTTTTTTCACACTACACTTTGTTCATTTAATAAGTTAGTAAATCCTTTTTACCTTTAAAACAAGCATTTGATAGATTAGAGAGTCTAGTTCAGTAGTTCTCAACTAACTTTTTATGTTTTTTTCCTATAAACCGCTTTAATTCCTATTTTACTCTGCTGGAGCCTCCATAGCCATTTGATGTATATATAAAAAAATCTTACTGTATTTTTATGATTAGATATTATCAGGGATTGTAATTAAAAAATTAAAATCTTTTGTGTATGGTAGAAGTGTAACCAATTTATTGCACATAGATTTTAACAAAAAAATCGCATATAGACCCCCACGGGCCATGTGGACTCTGATTGAGAACCACTGGTAGCTGATATCCTTTATTCCATATTGTTTGATTTTTTTTTCTTCTAGTTTTTAGATTCGATGTGATACCAGTAACTTCCAGCAACAGTATTATTCTAAACTAAACTTAGTATCATTTTTGTTTTATCTACAATCAACCTTGCTTCAGTTGAATTATTTTTAAAAGAATTTCAGTCGTGACCACCCGGTATTTTTCCTAAACACAGTGCACCCAATATCACATAGTCTAATGTATTCCTATTCGTTTCTTTTAAGACACTTCATCGGAACTTGAAGGCATTCGGTTTACTATTTTTAGTAGATAACGTGATCTTATAGAGGCTTCTTCGTTGGATCTCTTGTGACAATCTTTATTTATGAGATTTTTCAGTAAGCCCTCTATAGCTGTAATACATTGCATGAACGATCTTAACTTAGCAAACTAGTACTTTTGAAAGATGAAATGACTTCAAAGATATTATCTACATGATAACACTAACTCAAAACACAAAATAGGAAACGAAATATTATGGAATAATTCTCCATATAGTTTAAAAGTTCTTTCTAATGTCACAAGAATTTCTTTAAATCTTAGAAATTAGCATTTTCCAACAGACTACAGAGATCATAAAATGTTTAGTAGAAATTATAAGGTGACCAACAATCATAATAATTGCCTTCTCGATTACATATGGTTCTTTATAAGTTACTAGTTTATCGAACTCAGAATATTTTACTTACGTATTGTCACATGGTCTCTCTTCTATCGTATGAATAATCGGCTGCGTGAAACTCAGAATAACGATCAAACCAAGAAGTTTCGGCATCTAATGAAATATAGAAACTCTACCGTCTATGTGTAGTAGCATTTCTTTATGAAAAAATTGTTCGCGAATCGATATGTGCGCGCGTGTGTGTGTGTGTGTGTGTATTTACATGTACGTATATGTCATATATATGTCTACATACACTCACACATATACACACATACATGTGCGTGTATGCATGCATAAATATATATATATAAAGTGAGAGAGAGAGAGAGAGAGAGAGAGAGCAATCTCACATTATTCAAATACACACCACAAACTTACACATTGACATATTAGTTTATTGTCCAATGCTTTGGAAGAAAAAGTATAAACTTCAGAAACTGCCTTGGAAATGATCTTAGAGACAAAAGCCGAAATGAAATAGTTAATAGTTCCTGCAAAGTAAGTCGATATCTACAGATGTTTGGCAAGTCTGATGAAGCTTTACGATCTAATAGTGGTAAAATTCCGATTCACCAAGCAATTAGTTTCCTCCGTTGATCAAAGCGAAAGGAATATGTTGGAATGTATCACCAGTTCTTTTTGTAGCTTACTTAATCAAATTTCGCTATTATCCTTCTCTTTGCAAGTTTGTGATAACCACCAAAGAAATCAATAAAATTCTACTGTCCTTTCTCAGTGTTGGTTTTAAGATAAAATAAAATAAGAAAGAAAATAAAAATAAAGAACATAAATAAACATAAGAAACGGTAAACGTAAAAGATAGAAATGTTGGTGGAAGGGAGGAAAGGAACGAAGGAAAAAAATATCATTTTATGTTTTAATATTTTTCATAAATTGGTCACACATACAAAGTGAAGGAGATCGTTGTCAGAAACTATTCTATGAAGCTCGTTGGCCAATGTCTGTAGAAGTTTCTTTGGAAACAACACACGCCAAAATGTCGTAATATAAATTCGAAGCCAGTCATCTGCAATGAAGCAGAAACTCTAAATTTCCCGGTTGTTACTAAGTACCTCAACCACCAGCTATCAGTGAGTGATTGCTTGTCTAAAGCGATTAAAAAGTTGGACATTCACAGCAACCGTGAATCAACAGAACATAATTTACAACTGACACTCTACCATAAACCATTTAGTGACTCATTCGTCTGACTTTAACACCGTAACAGAAGACTCTGAAAAAGACTAGCCTCTTAGACTAGATGCCAGGCTATAAATCAGTAAATATAGATACTTTGTTTTTAATTGTTTTCTTTTCCTTCTTTATTTTGTGTGTGTGATTGTTGCTATTGCTACTGCTACTGTTTATGTAGTTAAAAACCTACAGGATTTGTATTTCGAATTCAGTCACTTTTTCTTTGCTATTGTTCATTTTTTGTTTGTTTTGCCTGTGTTTGTGTACGTATGTGTGCGAGAAGTTTGTATAATTTTTTTTTCTATTTTATTTGCAAAAAAATAAACCAAAGCAAAGTGGTGACTTGTTAGATATCCCGTTAAGTTACTCCGATACTTAAAACCGTTGACTCATTGAATCACACTGCATTTTCCTCTCAGTTCTTCTATTTAATACAAACATGTTAAAATTCGAGGCAAAGCATAATACGGGCTTTATGAGCTTTTTAGACTCTTATACACTGAGATGTACTCCCGTTAATAATTAATGTAATATTAGTCAATGATTAATAGCTTCATTTCCTCACTGCTTAATTATTGATGACTAAATATTTAATGCTCCCTACATTATATACGTAAGCATTAACTTCGCTATTGCTATGGCATCCCAGTAATTAATTAATTAATATATGAATTTGTTCTATCAATGCATGTACAATATCTGCTTAGTGTTTCTTTCCTCTCCACATAAGTAAATACGGTATCTTTTATCTTCAGAGAAGAGGTTCAATAACACGGAAACATGACCGATACTTGCTAGATTGGTTAACACAATATCACTCATTGATTAATATTGTAGTTTTCTCACCGCATTTGAATATTAAAGGTAAATGTTTTACGATCTGAAACTACAGTTCACTATCGAGTATTGTTCCTTTACTTTAATCTTTATGTTTTTACTAGATTTAGCCACTGGATTACTGTTATACCGACGCACATATACGCATACACACACACACGCACAACAGGTATACGCACGGAGAAACACTCAATATATATAACAGAATTTATTCATTTCTTCAAAGTTAATATTTCACTCCGTCACCACTCAGAGGTTTCCATATATTATTTTTAATATTATTATTATTATTATTATTATTATTATTATTATTATTATTATATATTATATTATATTATATTATATTATATTATATTATATTATATTATATTATATAACATTATTATATTATATAACATTATTATATTATATTATATTATATTATATATATTATATTATATTGTATTGTATATATAGTTAAACCAGGTATTGATATTTTGAATACATTTAATACACGTTTCAGAGAATTACGCAGGAGAGAAAAAGAATTCATCTCTTACGTAAAATCTTCCTCAGTTAAGATATTTACACACACACACACACATATATATGTCTGCGTGTATGTTTGTACTAGTGTTTGTGTGTGTGTGGTGTGTGTGTGTGTGTGTGTGTGTGTGCGTGCGTGTGTGTGTGCGTGTGTGTGCGTGTGTGTGCGTGTGTTTAGGTTCGTGGAGAACAACCATAGTTTCAGTAGCTTTCTTCTGGATAAGTTTTGAACTAAAATCTAGACAAAATATTTCATAATTTGTGATTTTCGCACAGTTGCACGTTCAAAATTCTATTTAAAGCCTTTTCTTACAAGTTTAAGTGATGGTAGACTGTTGCTTAAGCAACTGAGAACGATCCATTGATATACATTTGGTTTATCATATGATACAATACGATAACTTTGGCAGTTTCTGTTCGAAGCAGTGCCTCATAAAACAAAAGTCATCAATGTGATCTAATCGAAGCCACATTCACGATAAATGTTTAGTTTACTAAAAGAGATACGACTACATTAATCTCCTTGTAGAAGAGCTGAGTGGTGAGAGCATAAACACACACACGCATACGCACGCGCGCGCTCACACATACACACACGTAAACACTAGTACACACACACACACACACGCACACAACCACTCACTAAGTTAAGAATTTTCTATGTCGTTGTTCAAGCTTATAGAAATAGAAGCTACATTTCATTTCCTCCTTAAAAAGATGGGACGGTCTCATGACTTGAATACATTTGACTAGATGTTTATTGGAGACAGACAACAACAATGGTAAAGAATTATTCTATGCAGTTATTTATTTGTTTTCGATAACTCTGTGAACTTAATTACTGAGTACAGAATCTGAGGTTTAGAGCAAAGAATAAGATTGTGTAGTTATTGTAAACTGACAACTAATTAACATAAAAGGGCAACAAATAGAAATTAAAACTGAGACAACTCTGTTTTCTAGGATTTCCATCCTCTTACTCAACGGGGTAGTTCATGACCCGTTATGCAGTCACTCCACGCAGTAGCGGGAGGATGGTGATCAGGAGCTTTATACATAGATTTCTGAAACGAGTGGTGGAAAACGAACGAAGGAAGCTTGACTCATATGTTGTTGCGATGTGAAATACATAAAGTTATCGAGATATAGGAGACTTGAGTTGAATGATAGCAACAGATTTGCTTTGCGCTAAAGGCACCCAAGAATAAATGGTGGTTTTAAGCAGTACGACAGATTACTCATGCCATCAAAAAGTAGATACACACCAATTGATAGGCTTCCGCTACGTTTCTGTCAGTTTAATTTGTTTCTTAAAACGTGGGTCATCTTTAAGTTAGTGTAAAATACATTTGCCTGTGGTGCTGCGCAAACTACAAAAATCCTTTAAATGAGCAAACCACAAGACCCTTTAAATTCTTCAAAAGCTGAAATCGATAAATTGTTATGTTCTCCTTGAAACATCACAGCAAGACGCAGAATTTTGTCTTTATCCTTCAAAGATGTTCTTCTAACAATATCATCATCCATTAAACATCAAATTAAGATGAATATGTTATAAGTATTAACGATGTATATCTGACAAAGCATGATCTAATAGTAGGTCTTCTAGAAATAGCCGCCAAACTGTTCCTCAAATCAACTACTAGCATCTTTAAGAAAAGATTTATAAGTTCTGAAGCAACAACTTTTTGATCACTGTCACGCTGCACTATTAAAGCTTTGCATATTAAGTTTCTTAAAGCAATTAAGGCGGCGAGCAGGCAGAATCGTCAGAGCATCAGAACTTTGAAAGCGTTTTTGCTTTCTGAGTTCAAATGCCGTCAAAGTTCACTTTGCTTTTCATCCTACCAGGGTCGATAAAATAAAGTACCAGTGAAGCACTGGTAGGAGTGGGCAATGCTCTCGACTAACCTACCAACTCTGAAAATGCAGGACTTATACCTAATTTAGAGGCAATATTGTCTAACTAAATGCTTAGCGGTATTTCGTTGGCCGCTACGTTCTGAGTTCAAATTCCGCCGAGGTCGACTTTGCCTTTCATCCTTTCGGGGTCGATTATATAAGTACCAGTTAAGCGCTGGGGTCGATATAATCGACTTAATCCGTTTGTCTGTCCTTGTTTGTCCTCTCTGTGTTTAGCCCTTTGTGGATAGTAAAGAAATAGGTATTTCGTCTGCCGCTGCGTTCTGAATTCAAATTCCGCCGAGGTCGACTTTGCCTTTCATCCTTCTGGAGTCTATAAAGAAATTACCAGTTGAGTGCTGAGTGTCGATGTAATCGAATTAGCCCCACCCCTGAAACTGCTGGACTAGTGCCAAAATTTGAAACCAATATTGGGTAATTGATACTTTGCTGTATATTGTCACTGATGTTATGATTGATATTAAATCTTATAATTGACACAACTGAGCCGCAGAAACATTACCGAGTAAGAGAAAATATTTAGCGGCATTTTTATCAGCTGTTCTAAGTTGAAATTCCATCGAGATCCACTTTGTCTTTCTTCCATTCGAGCTTGGTAAAGTAAGTCTCACTTGAACATTGAGGTCGATATAATTAATTTACCATCTCTTTTAAAATTACTGACCTTATAGCAAAATTTGAGACTATTATTGGCAAGACTGACTGTATTTTTAATGATAGCATAGTACATCCCTCTCAACTGGTGTTTTACTATTGTTAACGTTCTTTTTGTTTTTATTTAACTAAATCTATCATTTGATAATACTCTCTAGTTTTTGTTAGTCATATCTCTTGCTCGAGAGTTGCATTAGTTTGCATGTTGTTTCAATGTATTCTAATTCAACTTATTCAAGTCCGTTGTTACATATGTTGATGAGGTCACCGCAAATTAATTCATTGCTAATTTACAAGTTATAACTGTTGTCGTTATTTTTATCTCTATATCAAACTTCATCGAGCAGAACATTGATCAAAGACTTTCCAGCTTTAGTCACTCTATTTTTTTCATTCAAAATGACAAAAGCAGCTAACGGTAGATTATGATCAAGTTTTTAAGACAGTGAGAGTGAATGGAGTCAAATTTCTTGGGATTTTGGGTTAGCGCGTTGCTATAATTATTGCTGTTGCAGCTTAAATGTTGGTCAGCTCTGATCACACATATCTATAATCAACACACACATACGCATGAATATATACACACACACATATTTGAATATACATATATTGATACACACATACATATATACCTCTACATATATAAAGTTATATGTGTATATGTAATATATATATATAATATATATATATATTATATATATATATATATATATATATAATATATATAATATATATATATATATATATATATATATATATATACATATATATCAAATAAAATTAAAAATAGAACACAAAGGATATCGCGGTACACTTATCAAATATTCACCCTAAATTTACAGTACCTACTTTATATACATATATACATAGATATATATACACACATATATACATATAATTAAACACACACACGGGCGTATGTGTGTGTGTGTAGCTGTGCATGTGCTTGTGTGTTTGTGAGTGAGTATATAAATCATGAGATAATATTTGTAATATTTTACACTATTCCACACTCTCCAACACTTTTGTTGTATAAAAACCATCCAACATGCCATCAACCCGGTTCCCTGATCCCTTTTTTTTTTCTTATGTGATATTCACAGGAGAGAAGAGTGGCAAATATATAAGATAGTTCAAACCAAAAGTAGCTTATTATTCCAGACTTGTCCATCATGTTCGAATTTGTAGATTTAGCCACATGCTTGATGGATTTAAAATTCTAATATCAGGTCATCCCATAAGTTCTGTCCGATTTTAACTGTTTTAAAAATTGAATGAAATTTAATAGTATCTTAGAATATCTAATTGAATTGAAAATTATTTTTATGCATTTGTCTACATTTAAACTAATTAGATATTATTTTACAGAATAATAGAATTAAATTTTCTTTGATTAAAACCCTTTCTAATATAGAAGTATCCAAAGAGCATTTAAGGCACATTATGCTTTGTGACTACGAAACGACTCGAAACATACACACAGTTTATGGGAAAGAATGTGTGAATGAAAGAACTTGCAGAAGATGGTTTGCAAAATTCAGAAGTGGAGATTTCAGCCTTGAAGAGAAAGATCGAACAGGACGTCCAGTTGGGTTTGATGATAAGCTCCTTGAGGCGTTATTTGAAGAAAATCCTGCATTATCAGTTGAAGAATTGGCAATAAAGCTTAGTTCAAACCATACGACTGTTCATCGTCATATTCAACAACTTGGAAAGGTTCCTAAACTTGGAAGATGAGTGCCTCATGAATTGTCCGAAACCAACCGGAAATCCTGAGTTGACATCTGCTTTTCTCTCCATTCTCGCGAACTCATTTCACCCTTTTTGGATAGACTTGTGACTGGTGACGAAAAATGGATCTTCTATCGAAATGTTAAACGTCGTAAAGAGTCGCTTGGTAAAAGGGAAAAAGCTGAACCACAACAGAGAATGAACTTCATGGAAAAAAGGTTCTTCTCTCAATCTGGTGGGATTGCAAAAGAGTAATTCACTTTGAATTGTTACCACTAATGTAGCAATCAATGCTCAAGTCTTCTGTCAGCAATTAGAGCGTTTGAACCAAGCTTTGAAGAAAAAAAAAGATCCGCTTTAGGGAATCGAAAAGGAGTGATGTTCTATCAGGACAATGTGCGACCCCACCCTGCAAAGATCACATCACAGAAGATCGAAGAGCCTGGTTGGGAAAAAATTCTTACAGAATCATTTGGGGAACATAACTTTCGCAAGCCAGGAGGAGGTCGAAACTGACATTTCAGAGTTCTTAAATTGAAACCAAAAGAGTTTTATATTGATAGGACTAAAAAGCTTGTAAATAGATGGAAGGAAGTCATAGATAATCAGGGAAAGTACATTGATGATTAAATTTCAATTGAATATAAAATTTGATCACTTGTTTTCTTTATTCAAAATTCGGTCAGAACTTATAGGATGATCTGATACATAAGATTTTAATACATAATCCTCAGAAACTTTATTTCCCATCATCACAAAAATTAGTAATCGTTATATTCAAACGATATCTTCTGTTGATGATAATGATGATGACGATGATAAAGATGATGATGCTGATGACGACGATGATGTCTTATGTTTGTTGATGATGTCATTCATCCGTTTTCTTCTTACTTCGTCGTCTTCTTCTACTAATACTATCAACACCTGCACCGCCACTACAACTACTACTGCTACTACCACCAACAACAACACTATTACAACTACCGCTACCATGCTACCACCACCACAACTACTATTACTACTGCGACTACTACTACAACCACTACCACTACTGCTACCACCACCACCACCGCCACTACTACTACTGCTACTACTACTACTACTACTACTACTACTACTACACTACTACTACTACTACTACTACTACTACTACTACTACTACTACTACAACTACTACTACTTCCTTTCCTTTCCTTTATTTTTCTTTATTTCCCTTTATTTTTTAATCTCATCCTCTAAGACATCATGCTAATATTTCTAATAGAGATCTCGGGAAATAAATTTTTCAAGTGTATAAATGAAAGCGGTTCCTTCATACCTTGCACTCCGTTCTCTCTATCCCACCTTTTCTCTCTCTCTCTCTCCTCTCTCTCTCTCTCTCTCTCTCTCTCCTCTCTCTCTCACTCACTCACTCACTCCTTCTCTCCCTTGTTCCCTCTTTCTCCCTCCCACTCTTTCTTCTTCCCACCACGAAACTTTATATAAATAACTAAATAACTATAGAGATTATTGTCAAAACATTTGATGATACGTCCATATGGGCCAAGGGGGTATTATTTGTAGAATTGATCCTATCAGATTAGAAACAGAAGGATGGACTAGTTAGGGTTTAGGATGGTACGAAAGCCTAAACCCATAACCCACCCCAACCCCCCAAAATTAGGGGTTAAACAGTGCGTGGGGAGGCGTTAACAATTACACAAGTACACAAATCTGTATATATATATATACATGGTATGATATAATACATTTATATATATATATATATTTGCATATATTTATAGGGATGTATGTACGCACATACATGCTCACATATGTATACAGTGTGTGTTTGTGAGTGTGTGTGTGTGTGTGTGTTTGTGTGTGAGTGTGTGTGTGTGTGCCCATGTGTAGATTTGTGTGTGACAGAGAGAGAGAGAAAGAGAGAGTAAGAGGTGAGGGAAGAGAGAACAGGGGTCAGTTAAATAAATAAACACAAGTGTTGTTATTTCGGTATCACATCAAAATATGCAAAAAAAAAGGTGTTGGTGGCGGTGGTCATGTGATGGGATGAAACGACTTGCGTACCCATGTGAGAGGTGTATGAGTGAAGTTGTACGTACGCAGTTATTTACGTATTGCCCACGCATGATTGTTGAGTAGTGGAGAGAGAGAGAGGGAGTGAGAGAGAGAGAGAAAGAAAGAGAGAGAGAGAAAGAGAGAAGTCTTTGCCTGTTCAGCCATACGAAGTTGATGTGAATTGGGGTCGTCTGTTAATTAGATTCAAAACATAAAAACATACATACAAGCACACATGCACACATGTACATACACAGACACATAAAGATATATATAAATACATATACACTTACACACATATATATATACACACACGTGTGTGTGTGTGTGTGTGTGTGTGTGTGTGTGTGTGCGTGTTTTTAAGTGAAGAGAAATTTCTGTCTTTTTCTTTATAACCTACCACCATACATCTGTTTCGGATTATATAACAGAAATACAACAGGTCGACTGGTGGTTGGACGTGATGACAGAATTAGTGAGAGTAACTGAAATCGGTGTTTCGAGTCTATGTGACCTTGATGATTGCAAAAAGTAATTGATTTATTCACATCAACCAAGCGAATTTTTCTTGCTGTTGCTGTTGTGTAGTCATTCCGAGTCCCCCTTGACTAACAGGCCTAAAACTAAAAGCATACAAGACATGGCCATACAGCTTTCTTTTCATAGAAATAAACTATAAACTATTCTCTATATTCTGTAAACTATTTTAGGCTAACAGACCTAAAACCAAAAGCATATAAGACATGACCATACTGCTTGTTTTCTTCGGTTTTGTTTTTCATAGTGAAGCCTTGTCCTGGAATCAATTTGCTCGACTAAAGGCGGTGTTCCAGCATGGCCACAGTCACATGACTGTAACAAGTAGAGGAATAAAGAGAGAAGCCTTTTAAACTATAAATTATTTTCTTTTAATAAGAAATGTCTAACTTTATAGAATGCTGAATTTAGCTTAATTTATTCGTCTCAAGTTACGCTGTGCTGACGATTCAAAAAAAAGAATGAAATAGCGTTATACATGGCTACCAACGACAGGAAATTTAAGAACTTTATAATGTGTATCTTTCATCTTTTACTTGTTCCAGTCATCAGACTGCAGCCATGGTGGGGCACCGCCTTGAGGAACTTCAGTTGAACGAACCGATATCAGTACTTTCTTTATTTTTTTAAGCCTGGTCTGTTTTGCCGCACCGCTAATGTTACGAAATCGTAAACATAGCAATACTGGTTGTCAAGCTGTTGTGGGGGCAAGCACAGATACAAAGACATACGCACGCACACACACACACACACACATACACACACACATATGTATATATGTATTTATGTATCTGTTTATTTATCAATGTATGTATATGTAAAGGTGCGTTACCTGCTGGTTAGGGCGGTGCTACTCACGATTGCAAGATCCATTCTGAGATCGATTCGGTTCCCAGACTAGTGGTGCGTTGTGTTCTAGGTCTTTCATTTTTCAGATGTTCTTCCTAGAGATAAGACAATTTTTTTCATGTTTGTTGCACACACTCATCTTTACTAGTACATACGCAGTGAAGCTATACGTTAGCGTCGTATTTATTACGTTCGCTATTTTCCAGTAAATATCGGTGCTTCGTTGTGCCATTTATTTACTTTTATATGTATAATTTTACCCTCACGGGCTATCCTTTACTGGAAAGCAATACTCTCGTATTGCATTACTATTTTCATTGAAACTTCTTCACTGTTCTCGTTCTGTTAACGTTTTGGCGTTCAGACAAGTGTACTGGCATAGATGTGGCAACATTTGAAATATTGTCGAGGTATATGCAGCTGATGAAGATAAATCAAATATACGTTGGCAAACGTATTTTGAAGAATCTGAAACCGGTACTGCATTATCCGTTTCTAAGTTTTTCATTTTTCAGATGTTCTTCCTAGAGCTAAGACAATTTTTTTCATGTTTGTTGCACACACGCATCTTTACTAGTACATACGCAGTGAAGCTATACATTAGCGTCGTATTTATTACGTTCGCTATTTTCCAGTAAATATCGGTGTTTCGTTGTGCCATTTATTTACTTTTATATGTATAATTTTACCCTCACGGGCTATCCTTTACGGGAAAGCAATACTCTCGTATTGCATTACTATTTTCATTATATATATATATATATACATATATATATTATTTATTATTATTTAATTGAAGTACGTATATATATACATATATATACACACACATATATGTGTGTGTATGTATGTATGTATGTATGTATGTATGTATGTATACACCTCATCTTGAACAACTACCAATATTATTTTCATTTCTAAGGCGACAAGCTGGTACAATCGTTAGCACGCTGGGTGAACTGCTTAGCGGCTTTTCGTACGTCTTTACGCTCTGAGTTCAAATTCCGCCCAGGTCGACTTTGCCTTTCATCTTTCTGGGGTCGATATAATCGACTTGCCCTTTCCCCCGAAATTGCTGGCCTTGCGCCAAAATTTGAACCCATCGTTATTTTCAGTTGTTTCCGTCTGACTTAGTAGACAGCTTCATGCAAGACATCAACCGGTTACTGACACAAGTAGAAACGATACGACGATCTCTTAGAAAATGTACATATATATGAATACTTAAATAGGAGTTATATGAATTAATTCAACAGGGGAACATGGCTAATAGGAAACAGCTACTTCGAGTCAATTAGTATTCAACGATAATACACATGAATGCTCATTATGTGTAAAGCATGCCTCAATGTTACGCTGAGCAAGTATATAGGGTCTTTTCTACGCTTCTGTAATTCGCTGTCTGTCCAATGTCGACAGGGATCTTTCAGGAAAGCCACAAATGATGGCGCTTAAGCAAAAGGAAGTAAGACTTACAGCCATTAAGCAGATCGAGGTAATTTATCATTTGCTCAAAGACCTTGCCGAAAGCTTGTTTGTTTATTTTATGAAAAGCACGAATTCACGTTGGTCTTATGTAATAAATATAATTATATATATTTGCATTGCATATAAGCTCTCATATATATATATCATATATATATATATATATATCATATATATATTATATATATATATATATATATATATATATACGCAAACACGAGAAAAACACATTTATGTGCGCACGCGTATGTGTGTGTGTATGAGGGTATGTATATATGAATATATACACATATATGTCTATATATATGTATATATGTATTTACAGATACACATTCACACACACACACATAGTAATATATGCATGCTGGCACATGAGCGCGCACACCCTCGTGACTCTGTGTGTGTGTGCCTGTATGTATATATGCACGCACATATAAATATACACGTGTGCGTGTGTATATATGTGAAAATGTGTATATTAATGTGTTTACGCTCATGTGGCGGCATATATATTTTACGCGCATATATACCATACGTGTGTGTGTGTGTATGTGAGTGTGTTTGTGTGTGTGTATGTGTGTGTGTGTGCGTGCGTGCGTGTGTGTGTGTGTGTGTGTGTGTGTGTGTGTGTGTGTGTATGTGTGTGCGTGTGTGTGGAGAAAAGAGACAGATAATCTAGTGCAAAGGAAGCGCACATCTGACGTAGCATATTTAAAAAAAACACTCACTAATGTCATTATTATTGTTTATTACAAATTTAGGAACTCGGAGTTGGCAAGTTAAACCTCGTGGATAAATATTTCCATATGTGCTAGCCGGACCATGTCACCACCTTACAAGTTTTACGCTTCTTTCTTGTGTGTGTGTGTGTGTGTGTGTGCCCGCCGCGTGTTTACTTCTTCGCTCTTGCCCTCCTTTCTCTCTTGCCTTGTGAGTGTGTGGTGTGTTTCCTTCTTCCCCCTCACCCTTCTTTCTCTTTTGGCCTCTGTGTGTTCATGTGTCTGTGTGTGTGTCCGTGTGTGTGCCCGTGTGTGTGCGTGTGCGCGTGTGTGTGTCTTTCTCCCGTTATTTCATGCTGGTTTGTTCTGGTTTCCCTCACACTTTCTCTTTATCCCTATCTCCCTCCTTCTTCCTTCTCCCTCCCTTTCCTGTCACCTTGCCGCTTCTCTCTCACTCTTTTCCTTCCTCTCTCCAGCTCTTTCCCAGGCTCTCTCCATCTTTTCTTTCCTTTTCCCGCCTTTTAAGACTGCTTCTCATTTCAATTATCCCAACTCGTCGTCTGTTTCTCAAGCAATTTTGCTCATCGCATTTGTACATCGGTATATATACATCTGTACATCAATGTACAAATGTCTCATGTATTCATATACATATGTTTGTGCGTGCGTAGATGCACACGGATACATGGGCATATGCATATACATAATTGCATTAATGTCTTTTATCATCCTCATCATCATCATCATCGTCACCATCATCATTACCATCATCATCATCATCATCATCATCATCATCATAATCATCATCATCATCATCATCAGAGTCCTGATGTAAACATCCGCTTTTCCATATTAGTATAAGTCGTACCAGATTTTTTTCCCAGAACAAATTTTCAACTCGTTGAAATTCCTTATCATCTTCTTAGCGATGTTCACATTGTTCGGACCAGTCTTCACCGCTGTTTCACATTTCTTACCCCGTCTTCTCTTGGTACTTGTTTACTCATTTATCATTCTCTCATAGACATCACGTCTCAACACCAACTTCGTCTTCACTCCCGCATACTACAGATGATACTTCTTATACCCAGATTTTTCACCGAACTCTTTTTTTGCTGTTGTTCATTCACACTAACATTACACATCTAGCAGCGAATGTTCACCTCAGTATATAACCAGCCTTTGCACATCTCCGCATTCATTGCCCATGTTTCGTTACCAAGCAATATTGCACTTCGTACACAAACATAATTCAGTTTATCCGCTCCCTCGTGAGAAAAGCTAGTTCTTACTTGCAGAGCTAATAGCCTTCTGAATTTCTTCGAAACCAATTTTATCACTACTTTATTTCCAGGTACCCTACTCCACAGTTAATATTTTTTTCTCAAGCCCTCGGACTCATAGAGCTGATTACTCATTTTTCATGGCGTATAAGCAACCGAGATTACAACGCTC
>NC_042998.1:165588157-165605657 GCF_006345805.1 Octopus sinensis
TCTCGCACACACGCAAAGACAATTTGCATATGAATACGCGCTCACATATACACAACAAACAGGTACAAAAACACACAGAAATAGTATGTGCGTAGATTCGTGTATAGAAATATACATATACAAAATAAAGACATTCATACAGACGCGCAATGTATATACACACACAGTCACGCATACAAACACACACACACACACACACGCACACACACATACACACACACACACACACATACATAATCAAAGGTGCAAAAATGGCGTACTCCAAATGACTTAAAAGGTAGCGCAATCCAAGAGTAGAGTAAGAAATCCATAAATCAGGTACTCCAAATTAGTCGGAAGGACGTGGACGGTCTGTGTGAGCGTGCAGAGAAGAGAGAGAGAGAGAGAGAGAGAGAGAGAGATTAGTTATAGTATTCAATAGAATCTAGGCACATCAACATATAGGACGCCAGAAATGGCTAGGTGCAATAATATTGGGTCCACAGTGAGGTAAAACAACCACGAAGGTATCAGGTGTTGGTAGGGTTTTGTAGATATGTTAGTACCAAATCCAATTTAAGCTGTAGATCCAACTCGGGGCTGGTTTTAGGTGAGGCGTAGGTATAAAAAGGAACATAAATGGGGCTTAAAATTTACAACTGTTTCGGTAGAATTTTATTGTGGTGTTCATAGATTACATCATAACATTACTCCACCATCTTCAGGTAAAATTTTAAACTGATGTCAAATAGGTGAGATAATACATCAAACATGACGAATCCAACATCATTGGATAAGTAGCATTTTGAAAGATAATATTCCAATTTAAAGAAAAATTAGAATGAATGGCTGAACGGGCATGTGAGAAACAGAGAGATCAAATGACTATATTATTTCAAATACTTATCTAAATTAATATATAATTAATAGTGGCTATCAGAACATACAAGAATCACTGGATATCTTTGGCATGGCTACAGCATGTCTTATTCGTCGAGGATGATAGGTGAAGTCGAGTTCGGCGGCGTTTGAACTCAGAACGTAAAGTCGGGTGAAATACCACCAAGCATTTTATCTGACATGCTAACGATTCTGCCGGCTCACCGCTTTCTGTTTCCATAAATATCAGCAAGTTTCAAGGACAGCACTACGGGGTTCTGGAGTTGAAACGAGAAGTATATGTTGCTCTCGTGTTCAACTACATGTTGTATGCGCAAACACCAAACCACAGAACAAAAGATGTCTTCCTTAGAAATCTTGGCGAATGAAACTCATTCCTGAAAGAATTGTTCCTGTTGTAGGCTGTTCCTTACCAGTGCAGGAACACCAGAAGGTATATGCAAAATAAAGCATAAAGATGGTATTTTCTTATGTCACAAAATCAAAATGAGCAATAAACACAGTCTCAGAAGCTTCTATACAGAAGCCTGGAAAATGCATTACAATAAAATACAATTAGAAAAACATAAATTCTTGCTATAGATTAATTCATTTGGTTTAACAAAAATGAAAACTGTTTCTACCTATTTTTGTACTCGGGGAACGCCGAGAGCTTCAGCTAAACTGAAATAAAGGAAGAAGCAGAGAAGTAAAGTAAGCAACGGAAAATGAAAGACAAATAAATGACGAACACGAACGGTAAGAGAGAGAAAAAAACAACCAATGGGAGAAAGTTGTAGATTCAATAATAGAAAGAATGAAATGCTAAGTGAACAAAAGAAAGAACATGGAAGATTATAAAGTATGAGTAAAAGAAAGAAGAAAAGACAAGATACAAAGAAAGTAATATATGCGTGTGTGTGTGTGTGTATGTATGTATGTATGCATGTATGTATGTGTGTGTGTATGTGTGTATGTATGTATGTATGTATATATGTATGTATGTATGTGTGTGTGTGTATGTGTGTATTTATGTGTGTGTGTGTATGTATGTATGTGTCGTTGTGTGTAGACAAAAAAAATAAGTAGGAAGTAAAATGAAAGAACTGTTGAAAGAAAAGAAAACAGACTGTAACAGACGTAAAGTTAGAAAGAAATCTGAAATGTAACAAAGGAAGTGGATCCAATATATTAGTATCCAAAACGCCTTCCTCTTTTAAGACTGCACGATGTGATTTTACTGCTATCTCTAGCCTGTTCAGCGACCAGGCGTTGATTAGTGTAGTTTGTTTTGCATACACAATGTCCAAAGAAGGATGAATTTGTCATAGCTAGAACGCTTTGTATTTTATATTTCCTTGATCAGCGCTGACCTGGGGCAACAAGAACAATAAAGCAACAAAGGAGCCATTGTGCATTGCTCGACCTGCTAAAAACTACTAACTAAACCTGCTTGAATCACTTCAAACGTTGTAAAGAAAGGAATGTCACATTGAATAACGTAGAAGATGACAGGATGGGCAGGGCTGGAACGTCCTTGATCACAGGCATGCTCAGTCAGGATAAACAGCAATAATAACCATATCTATATAACTAAGCAGATAGTACATGTGATTCCTACTAGTGAGGGCCGTTAATATAACGGAGATAACCATTCTCTCACAACATGAAGCAGGATTAGAAATTTGTGACTGAAATTAAGGAAATGAGAGGAAAATTTGCATAGAATTTACATTTTTAGTTATTTTTATGTTTTATTTATTTACCTACTTTTTGCGAAGTTCTTACAATTTCTAGTTACGGTAATCGTGTATTGCACTATTTCATTCTTTTTAGAAACTGACACCATGACATAAGCAGTGATAATTATATAGTAAAACTAATTGCTAGAGTTAATCAATGATATGGATTTCAGCGTAACTTTCTATTGGGTTATCCCTAATACTCGACTTGGTTAATTGCACCCAATGAGGTTGATGGCAAAGCATATTCTAGAAAATTGAAAGGACAATAAAAAAAAACGTGTTATAGTGATATAAACGTAATAGTTAGGTCTTGATATTACTCATAGATTTAAGGCGGTGAGCTGGCAGAATCGTTAGCGTTATTTCGTCCGTCTTTACGTTCTGGGTTCAAATTCCGCCGAAGTCGACTTTAGCTTTCAACCTCTCGGGGTCGATATAATCGACTCTCCCACCACTTATAATTGCTGGCCTTGTGCCGGGATTTGAAACCAATATTACCGTGAATTTATCCTGTCGAAAAATATATTCTTAAAATATTTACGATCGCATCCCAGCGACAAGTCTTTCTCTACAAGGTCAGAAGATGCTTCATTTCGCCCCCCCCCCCCACACACACACACAAATTATCGATATTCCACAAAGCATGGTTTTGTGGTTTAGAAGCTCGCTTTGTAACCACGTGCTCTCGAGTTCATTCGTACTGCACGGTGTCTTGAGCAAGTGTCTTTTACTATAACCCCACCCGACAAATGTCATGTAAGTGAATTTGATAGACGGAAACTATGTGAAAGCCAATCGTATACATGCATGTGTGTGTGTGGTGTGTGTGTGTGTGTGTGTGTGTGTGACTTTGTGTTTGTGTTTCTTCCACCATCGCTTCACAACCGGCGCTGGTTTGTTTACACACGCTTAACTTAGCAGTTCGGCAAAAAAAAACGACAGAATAAGTGCCACACTTTAAACTTAAATACTGGGGTCGACTAAACCGTTCGAGGCCTTGCTCCAGTATGACCAAATGACTAAATAAAAGTGAAAGATAAAAGATTAAGGCTCAGGTGAGGCCCGCCGTGGCTTCCACAACTCAGACAGAGCTTCTAATGCACACATAGTGCTGGCACTCCGTCGGTTAGGAAGACGCGGGTTCCATTTGGCCCCATCAATGGAACAGCCTGCTCGTGATATTAACGTACAAGTGGCTGAGCACCCCACAAATACCCATGTACACACACACACACACACACACACACACACACACACACACACACACACATACACACACACACACACAGAGAAAACACACATACACAGACAGTACTTGTCTCATAAGATTCTTGATAATTTTATGCAGGAAGACAATATGGCAGTATCGTTAGCGAAGAAGAAATGCCTAGTGACATTTCTTCCGGTGCTTTACGTTCTGAGTTTAGATGCTGCCAAGGTCAATTGTACCTTTCATCCTTTCGTAGTTGATAAAAGTTCAGTTGATCACTGGAGTAGAAGAAATGCTACCCCACTCTCACAAAAAATTCCAGGCTTTGTTCCTATAGTGGAAAGAACTATTCTTTGGGAGAGCCAATACGGTGAGGTGATAGAATCGTTACCATGCCGGATAAAATGTTTAACATTTCTTCCGGCTCTTTTCGTTCTGATTCAGATACTACCGAGGTCGGCTATGTTTTTCATCATTTCAGTATCGATAACATGAGTACTAGTTGAGCACAAGGGTCGATGTAATCGACTTACCATTCCTTCACGATTGTTGGCTTTGTTCCAAAATTTGAGACCATTACGAGGAGGTGCTGAAAAGTTCCTGGCTTTAAATGAATCGCGAAAGGCCTGGTTGGAGGCCCAACCTTCCGAGTTCTTTCACAGAACTTACAGAAACTGAAGGATTGCTGCAATGAATGTGTGAATGCGAGAGGGGAATATGTTGAATAAAATCATAATTAACTGGTCCTCCTGTATTTTCTTTTAGCCTCGTATACACCGGGAGAATCACTCTACCGATAAAATCATACATACGCTGACTGGGAGTCACTTTTTACAATTATTATTCATACGTTATATAATTAATCATAATTAATCAATTGATTGGTTAATTAAAGCCTTTCATCACACGCCTGTGATCTTTCTGAAAATTCACAACACATCTGTAAGCTTTTCCAGTCTTTGTAACCTTTGGTATTTATATGTATTAAAGTATATAAGTTATTGTGTTCGCCCTGTATATCACGTTCAAGGTACATGTGTGTGAGTGTGTGTGGTGTATGCCGGTATGTTCTAGAGTGTGTTTTTGTACTTCTATTTTTGCTCCCCTCCCCCTCGTAGTATATTTTAATACAAAAACAAAATCTGCATTAAGTAATGAATGAATGAATGAATTAATTAATTAATGATAAAGTAAAACATAATAAATGTGTACAATTTTTTATTGAAATACCCTCTCAAATTACAACATGTATACTTCCTTGTTTCACTCATTAGGTTGCGGTCGAAAGTTATAACAGATTAAGTTGCCTCAGTTTAGTGTAAGGGTTAAATCTGATATTTCTTCCACACTTCTCTCTTTGCCGAACATAGGGACATAAACAAACCAACACGACTTTTCAAAGTGATAAACACAATGATACACGCACACACACATACACACACGCTCCCTTTCTCTCTCTCTCTCTCTCTCTCTCTCTCTCTCTCTCTCTCTCTCTCTCTCTCTCTCTCTCTCTCTCTCTCTCTCTCTCTCTCTCTCTCTCTCTCGCTCACTCATTCTCTCTCGCACACACACTCGCGCACGCGCACACACACAAGGTGTTTGGGCTAAGTTTGACAGTTTGCATAAAAGGAAAATAAAGTACAATATCCCATCCAAAAATAAAATATTTTTTAAAAAATCAAAAAATATCACCTGTATTATGGCTGGAAGGTTACAGTTTCTTCAGCGCAGTCGACCTTAGCTCCTGCTACGGCCTGAAGTGGATCCGGAACCCGGCGCATGCATTCCTCACATTGTCCATAGGAAGATCAACCAACACCTCCTTGATCTTGACCACCAGTTCAGCCTTGGTGTTGCTGGCAAAGCGGCTGGTGTTTTTCTCATATAGTAATCCACGAGATTACAATGGGAGGAATTAAAAAGCCAGAAATTGGGTCTGGTGAACTTGTAGAAATGCTCAGACAACCACTATATATATAGTTCAGAGATGGGAATTAGATATTCTCCGTATAGAATACACTTAGTAGTGCTCAAGAGAGTTAAACTTGAGCGGGTATAGAAGTAGAGGTAGGGATAAGTTAGATAGATCAATTAATATATAAAGAATATTGAATACATGAAATACAAAAAAATGTATATTTGTTTAGATACGCAAGGGTCCAACTTACACAGAATACAAATGATGTAGAAAATTAAAGGGATTGAAGAAAATTATTACAACTCCAACAACTTTTTCTGGGGACTCGGTGATCCAAAATAGTAGTTGTAGATTGATTCCATCGTAGGATGAAACGAGCTCCTGTCTTCAGGGAAGAGGTCTTACATTTGAGGTCTTAAGGGAAAGAATTTCAAAGATGGAATGATTTTGTGGAGAGCTAAGTGTATTAGAGGTGGTGAATTCAGGAGATATTCAGATAGGGAATAGGAAATATAATTGTGTGTTGTGTGTGTGTGTGAGTGTGTGTGTGTGTGTGCGCGCGCGTACGTGTGTGACTTTGTGTCTGTTTTTGTCCCCCCCCCCCACCGCTTGGCAATCAGTCATATTGTGTTTACGACACCCCGTAACTTATCGGTGTGGCAAAAAGTCTAATAGTATAAAAACCAGGCTAAAAAAAGGAATAAATAAGTACTGTACTGGACCGATTCGTTCGACTAAAATTCTTCAAGGCAGTACCCCAACATGGCCGCAGTCTAATGACTAAAACAAGTAAAAGATAAAGGTTATATATATATATACATATATATATATGTTTTGAATATGCAAATAAAGCTCCTATTCCATTATGTCGTCCACCGTCTAATAATGCTGGCTAGTGAGGCAGTTTTTCGGCTTGCAATATATATATATGTGTGTGTGTGTAGTGTAGTGTTAGTATTTCTTAAATGTAAGTACATGAGAGATAGAACTATGTGTGTGTGCGTGTGTGTGTGCCTGTGTGTGTGTATCTTCTGCTGAGATATTTTCATTGAGCGTTTAAGCTAGGAGTTAATGTTTAGATAGACACATGCTTGTGTCGGTGGACTGTTTAGAAATTGCTTTGTGGAATTTGTCAAGGTGACACATAAACGCTATTTACAATCATGTCATTGTACAACCTACGAACAACCAACCTTTTTTTATGCAGCGTGACAATTTCAAATATTTTACTTGATTTAACAAGAATACTTGAACTACTTTCGTTCTATGTAACCGATGTATATGCTTTATAAATTTGATAATTTTATTCAGTAGCTTCATGCACCTATATGAAATATCTGTATGGCCTTTCCTACCGCATGAAAAATATATATACTTTGTAATTAAACAACTAACTTATTTTTAGCCAATGAAAGCTTTCTGCTAGAAATGTCAGTTAAGAGGAAAGAGACTCATCTGCTTTCTTTTATTTCATACCCGAGCGTCTTTAATAAATTGGGAGAATTACATAACGTAAGGTAGTCCAAGATACATAGTGTCGCCATGAATAAAACATGAAATATAGGTTGCAGTTATAACACTTTTGATTACATGTCTACGACATGAGAGATGAATGACCCGAGCTAGACAGCAAAAACAACTGAAATCTAATTTGCTCTAAAATTGCATAAGCGAAACAGCAAACGAAGTCTTTTAGTCTTATTTTTACACCAAATAACTATTTCCAATTAGATTCTTGTTATTCGTCACATTAAATATGTTAACACTAACTTAACTGAAGATTATTTTCAAGATCTTAACTGAAATATCACGCTCCAAAAAGTTCATGAATAAATACAATAACATCAGTACAACAAACATGCCCCTTATATCATTGGTGTATGTGACAACATTAAGCGATTATATGCTACGATTTAATCATATAAATAAAGAAAATAAAGAAAATGAAATATTCCTTTCAGAGAAAGACATTCAAAAGAAGTTAGAATGGCGCTTTAAATCTAGTAAACAGCATCTGTTTACAATTACAAAATATGAAATTTCGGTATCAACCTATAAAAGATATGTTTGTTGATTTCATAATTGATAAGAGACTTTATTTTTCTCTCTTATTACATTTATTCGCCAACATTATTAAGAAGCTAACTATATGCATATGAATATCACTATTACATGTTGGATCAATTAAAAGGTTTATTATTTGGCCGCTTGAAGAAAAACGAAATACGTTCTTATTCACCTCTCACTATCTGAATCGACCTATTCATTTTACTTTTCTCTTCTTACACATACATATTCAACAAAAATAGTCGGGCGCAAATATAAGCACAGAGCTGGGTAAATGCATTTATAAACACACAGAGACACTGATATATATCTCATACATATGCAGATAATATTATGTAAACATTAAATTTATGATGGAATATAATGCTCTCAAACTACTTATTATGTGTTGACGTCCTTACAGTGAAATTAATGTTCCCTCTTCAATCTAACAGTTAGGTAGGTATCAATCGGATTCCGGAAATTTATATGGAAGTCGTCAGCAGACATATGTTTGCCAGATGGAAACATATCTGTCAAGCTTTTCTTAATTAGGCATGAAACCGCGAAAAATAAAATTTAAAACGTAATAAATAATAATGAATTAATTGCGAAGGTTTTAATGTAAGTGATATTAGAAATTTTAAGCAAAAAGTCAACATGTGTTGCTCTTTTCTGTCTGAAATTGGTGCTTGCAGAGAGTAATATATATACATATATATACATATATATATATATATATATATATATATATATATTATAATATATATATATATATATTATATATATATATATATATATATATATATGTATGCATGTATGTATGTATGTATGTATGTATGTATGTATGTATGTATGTATGTATGTATGTATATAAATTTTTTTCGGAATGAGATAAAAAAAAACCGAGGCTGTGAAGATTTTAGAACATTTATAAATAGGTCTTACAGCTGTTTCCAGGATATTTATTATATCCCTTCGTCGGAGACGGTGTGAGAAAATTGTTGAGCAATAGTTAATTTAGATAAGATACGAAATAGAGAGTGAAGTGAAGGAATGAAAATAGCTGTAAGATATGCAGGAATATTGCATTTGTAGATGCATTATTTAGGCAGAATGGTATACATATAAGATTCCAATACCTTCTGAGTAAAATACAATAGTATTTAAATATATATATATATATATATATAGTAGAAATATGTTACGAAAAGAAAATATAAAATACAAGTGGAAATGTAAGGGTAAAATATGAAAAATCAACGAAAATGCACATTGCAAATAGAAAAAAGGTTATTTATGACAGGTAACGACAAAGATATACCTTTAGATTGACTACGAGTCGTAAAAGTCATTATTATGAGATGATTATAAGATGATAATAAAGTAAGAGAACAAAACAAACCATGGTTTCGGCAAAATTATTCATCGTTTGAACAACACCGGTTAATACACGGTGTCAGGTCTAACAGTTCCTGAGAAAAAAGAGTATTTGTAAGGGAGGTAAGTAGTTCTGGATTTAGAGATGTGAGTGGTGTAGGAAGTGTATAGGGTTTAGTGGTTTCAATTGAAGAGTTAGTGGTGTTCTGTATTGAGTTGTGTGTTCATATTTAGTTGGGGGAGAAATTTATTGATGAAAAATGCCTCTTTATTCAACTTTTGTTGCATTGTGGTGTTCTGTGAACATTGGTAAAAATGAAATATTTGGAAATTGAGATTAAGATTCCTGGCACATCTTTCTATGTGTTCACTCACATTTAACTGTCTGTATTGTGGGTGACGGATTTGCTCTTTGTGAATGGTGATTCTTTGACGGAGCGAAATTCCTGTTTGTCCAATATAGTTTACCACATCCTATGCATGTCATGACATAGATTACATTTGCTGAGGCGCAGGTGAAATTTGATTTGATCTTAAATATTTATCCTTGTTTGAATTGGAATTCTGAACCCTCCAGAAGGTGGGGGTATGTTCCACAGTTAGAACGTCCACATTTTGTCCCTTTTGGCTCAATTGTTAGTGGGTAAAGTCTAGCGCTGGTTAATATTTTTTCAGTGACTTGGGTTGCTTTTTGCTTTTTATAATTTTATATGAGCTTAAAATTTTGTTCATTGTTTTGTCTGCTGTGAGGATGGGAAGGTTTTGGGTGATGGTGTTGAAGGCTTCGTTGTTTCTGGGGTTATGTGCGGAGATGTACGGGAGTATTTTTAAGTCTTGTTTAGTATTTCGGCTAGTTTTCCTTAACCTTTGTATATCTATTTCCTTAGCTCTTTTTATGCCTTCATTTACTAATGAGTTTGGGTAATGTCTTTTAGTTAGTGTAGATCTAAGTTCAAGGAGTCTATGTTCTCGAGTGTATGTATCGGAAACTATGGTGCAGATTCTTTTTGCTAGGTTAAAGGGTATGTTGATTTTTATGTGTTTGGGGTGGCAGGAGTTATATAATAGGTATTGTTTCGAATCTGTGGGTTTATAAAAGATGTCTGTTTCTATGTGGTTGTTAACTATTCTCATTAAGATGTCTAGAAAAGGGAGTTGCTTACTGTTGTGTTCCATAGTGAATTGTATATTGCTGTGTATGTTGTTATATATATATATATATATATATATATATAACAACATACACAGCAATATACAATTCACTATGGAACACAACAGTAAGCAACTCCCTTTTCTAGACATCTTAATGAGAATAGTTAACAACCACATAGAAACAACATCTTTTATAAACCCACAGATTCGAAACAATACCTATTATATAACTCCTGCCACCCCAAACACATAAAAATCAACATACCCTTTAACCTATATATATATATATATATATATATATATATATATATATACTAATTTTCTTACACTCTCCAAAAGAACAGTAAATAGCCATGAATCGAAACCGAATAATTTATGCTGCTCAATCTACATTATCTTCAGTGCACAGACAACAGCTAGAGGTATGACTGAATTGCTACACGGATGCAAAACTTTATTGTGAGACCATATCAATGAATAGTATTAAGCTATCCAGTACATTAAGCAGATACTGAAACAGGTTCGCAGTCTCTGTTTGTTACGAGCTTCTTTCATGTTCTACTCTGATTCCTCGTCTTATAAACAACGTTCGCACGTTTGGGTATATCGTTGGTAAACACATAATAACTATAAACTATATTTGTGCTTAACTTGAAAAATAAATGGAAATTTCTTCGGAGAAATTTTTAGCGTCGATGATAATCGACTAGTTGTTCATTTCTAGAAGATACTCGGGCCGGACTCCATGGATAATTTCCAGAAATCGCTGACTTCGCCAGGATAGTGCTCGAGCATTGCTGACTTATGCTATCCTGTTTAGAAGGGATCCGACTATCGGCCGATTCTATCGTGAAGAACGCGCTATCGCCTTCCTTTGAAAGGGCAGGATATTTTTCCCTTTCTTATGTCTCTTGCAAAAGAGGCTGTTTGGAAGGCGAAACAAAAATAGCTGAAGAGAAATACTTTCTTTTTTGGTCAAGCCCTCATCGATTTTTTCAAGTTCCGCACGTGAGGGAAGAGAGAGATGAGCTGCCCCCACCCTCCACTCAGTAAATTCGTGAAAAGATGGATGAATGTTGTAATGATGAGCCCCGAGTGAATGAACCAACTCTAAGCATGTACCTGTAAGCTTAAGAATACAGAGGAGAATATTGACCTGAATTATTTCGGCCTAGCGGGAAAATAAAAGATTATTATTATTATTATTATTATTATTATTATTATTATTATTATTATTATTATTATTATTATTAATATTATTATTATTATTATAATCAAGTACCAGTTGAACACTGGAGTCAATGTAATCGACACATCCCCTCCCCATAATGGTTGCCCTTGTGGCAAAATTTGAAACTATTATCATTATTATTATTATTATTATTATTATTATTATTATTATTATTATTATTATTATTATTATCGTCATCATCATCAGTATCAGTCCAAAGCTATGACATGCTAATTCAATTAGCAGGGATGTTATAATGTGGTTTGGTGACGACAAGTCTCCTCAAATCTGTTTAATGTTTCTTGGTATTATAGTAAAATACAAGACTGCACTTTTCTGTAGATCGACAACGAAAATTTGAATCCGAATATCCTCAAGCCTCTCTTTGGGTTTTGCGCAAACTGAATCTACTACCACAGAAACAATTGCTGTTTTAGTTTTCTACAATATCTCTGGCGAGGTCCTGATGTTTTACAGTTTTTACAACTTATTTGATATCATTTCTATTATCATACGTTATAGCAAAATCCATGAGCTTACTCTGTATGTTTCTTTTGTCCTCTGTAATAATATCTGGTCTGCTTGCTTCTATATTATATTTTATTGTTATAATAACATATTGTTTCCCCGAGAATGCAGAGTTGTCATTCTAGGAGTGGTTTCTCTAAGCGTTCGAAAGTACCAGAAGAAAGTTTTGAGCTTATAATTTTGATGATCATAGGTTTCCATGCACATATCGAAATATGTGGCTGTATCCTATCAATAATGATACTGACATTTGCAATCTGTGCTTTGACATTTCGAAAAGGAATATTTTTTAGGAAAACTTGTCATCTTTTCAATATTTCATAATCTTTGTTTTTTATTTCTGTTTGTTTTCCTTCTATGTTTCTTGTCACTTACATTTCCATATCATTTATTTCCAACGTTGCTATTTCCCACTACTCTTCTGCTTTCTTTCTCTCCCTCCTCCTCTCCTCCTCTCTCTCTCTCTCTCTCTTTCTTTCTTTCTTCTCTCTCTCTCACTCCCTCGTTCGCTCATTCTATCCTCTTTTTGTCATCCTATCGGTTTCAATCCTTTCCAATTCTTAGAAACGTCAAGAGAAATTTCTCTCTGTCAGTTACATCCTTTGTGAATGAAATCTCGGGAGTGTCAACACAATTACTACCCCTGCTAGAAAGAGTAAGCAAACCTCCCTCAAATCCCAAATTACTTTTTAAAAAACAAAAGAGAAAAGAAAATATATGATGAATATTATAATCCTATATAAAGTTTTGCTTGACAAGAATGACATAAAATAAAAGGCGAATGGCCTATGCGAGATGTTCTTTGATCATGATCTCACTAATTCGAGTAGGACTGATCTGGTCTTAAATAGTTACAATCAATATGAAATATCAACCAAATCTCGTTCAAATCACACTCTACAGCCTTTAAAAAGGACACATTCAACGATATAATCTTATATCATTCGACGATATAATCTCATCTCAAGATCAGTAACAGATATGTTGCAACTCACAAATGGGTATCTGGGGTATTGTCTGTAGGAAAAAGATATTTTCCTAAAAATGTTCCGATTTAACGTATTTGTCACTGAACAGTTGATAGCATTTCGCTAGTCTTTTGTATAAAAAGAAATTGTATTTAAAAAATGGTTATTTTTACTAACATAAGCATTGTCAATGATGGAAATGGTGGGGATCGACACATGGGGGCGGAAAGTTTCTGAAATTTATAGAGAAATTCGGAGGATTGCTTTGATTCATTGTCACGTTTTCAGGAGACATCCCACGAGCAGCATTCGACCTTTATATATATATATATATATATATATAGAAGAAAAGTGCGTTTCAACACAATATTTACATACTATTTATTACAGCATTGAGTGTATTTCGAGATATTCAAAAACGAGTTAGTTCACGTTCTATCGGAAGTTTATAAAATTTTGACTTCAACAATATATATATTATTATGTATATTATATATTATATATGTATATATATATATATATATATATACTATAGATGATATATATTATATAGTATTACATATTATATTATATATGCATATAATATATATAATATATATATATACATTATATATATTATATATATATATATATATCTCTATATATATATATATATATACATATATATATAATATTATATATATATATCTATATATATATTTAACATAGATATATATAATATATATATATATCTATTATATATATATATATATATAAAATAAATTTAGGGTGTCCACTTTTCATGTGCAGTCCTTAATTTGTATATATATACTATATATATATATATATATTTACATATAAAATATATATAAAGTAATTTATAAGTAAAATAAAAACAATTTTAAATTTAATAATTTAAATTTTAGAATTTTGTAAATTATATTAGTTATTTTTATTTTTATGTTTTGGTTTAGGTTTTTCACTGTTTGATTTGCCTAATAGTAGGTTATCTCTAAATTTTTTAATTTAATATAATATATATATATATATATATATATATATATATATATATATATTATATATATATATATATATATATATATATATATGGTAGGCATATTTTATATATATATTATATATATATATTATATATTATATATTATATCATATATTAGTATATAATTATATATATATAAGAATATATATAATATATAGTATTTATATATAATAATATGTATATATATATATATATATATATATATATAATATATATATATATTATATATATAGATATTATATATTATATTATATATATCATATTATATATATATAATATATATACGACAGGCTTCTTTCAGTTTCTGTCTACCAAATCCCACTCACAAGGCTTTGGTCGGTCCGAGGCTATAGTAGAAGACACTTGCCCAAGATGCCACGCAGTGGGACTGAACCCGGAACCATGTGGTTGGTAAGCAAGCTACTTACAACACAGCCACTCCTGCGCCGATATTATATATATATATTTATTCATATTATTAATAATTATATATATATATATATTATATATATATTATATTATATCTTATATATATATTATATATATATATATATTTTACATAATATATATATATATATATATATATAATCCTCCATGCCATCTCCAGCTCTTCAGTTTTCTGTAGGGATGGACAGTAAAAGTTTGGATGATGAGTGTGCATCTAGGCTTTTTCAGAGGTCTAAGTGGTTAGGAGGGCCAACAACATGCTGGTAATACATGTTCTTTGTCTATCTCCTTATCCTCTTGGTGATTTGGGATAAAATTATACAAATGAGTCCTTCGAATTTAGCTAAATTCTATATTTTTATGCACTGAAGATTGCTCTACATTTTAAATTGACGTAATGTTTGCATTGTTCAATTAAATGGAGTCGCATGTTACGATCGTACTGCATTACCTATGGATATCCTTGTTGCTTATTTTAATTATAATCACCTTATTTTAAATTATATGGATAATACCATACTAAATTCTGGTGCCTTCAACTTAAGTATCATAATTATCTGAATCTAAATTTTACTGAACTTTAATATATATATATATATATATATATGCAATATATTCGACTAGCTTCTTTCATATTTCGTCTACTAAATCCACTCACAAGGCTTTGATCGCCCCGAAGCTATAGTAGAAGGCACTTGCCCAAGATGTCTCGCAATAGCACTGAACCCGAAACCATGTGGTTGAGAAGCAAGCTTCTTATTTCTTTATTGCCCACAAGGGGCTAAACATAGATGGGACAAACAAGGACAGACAAAGGGATTAAGTCTATTACATTGACCCAGTGCGTAACTGGTACTTAATTTATCGACCTCGAAAGGATGAAAGGCAAAGTCGACCTTGGCAGAATTTGAACTCAGAACGTAAAGGCAGACGAAATACCGTTAAGCATTTCGTCCAGCGTGCTAACTTTTCTGCCAGCCCACCACAAACTTCTTACCATACAGTCACTCTATTTTTTTTCAAGAATAGTGTTGACAAGTGACTTCGAAGTTTCGACCAGCTTAGCCTTCATCGGACTGTGGTATATCTGAGTTTATCTTGGCTTTATATAGACTCTTTTTTCTGGAGTAGGTGGAGTACTGAGGAACGACAATTAGATTATAGGGGGAATTCTGATAGAAAGATATTATAGAATCATTTTTATTCATAAAAGTTAGAGTTGTGTAACTGTCCAAGATTCAGTCATGCACGTAAAACTTTATAATCAGGTGTATATGTTTAGGTGCGTTAGCTTCAGGTATTGGGGTTGTTTTTTAGGATTCACAAAAAAAAATATTGGTCAGCAGATGTGTAACTAGGTTTAGTTATTGCTGTTGATATCATTTGTACACTGACCTGACATTTAATCTGTTTATTTGGAAAAGAGTAGGTTATTACTCAGAGTTCAGTTCAACATGTAAGACTTTCCAGTTATTATGTTGTGTTAATTTAGATGTATCAGCTTTAGGTCATAGAGTTTTTACTATAGAAATTTGGTTATCTTGTTTTTTTTTAAGGCTTCACACTTGAATATAAGTAGGTGAGAATGTTGGTTGGTTCGCAAATTTCTTTTCTTGTTGGTGTTATTTGAATATTACTTAGGGGCTTTAACTTGTTTGATTGGGAAGGTAGAGGTTATTGTTCAGAGTTCACTCAGGTGTGAAAGAGCTTGTAAGAAGGTTTATTATTAAGTTTATTTATTATGTCATGGTGTTTTAGATATAGCAATCTGTTTAGCCCGTTATTTAAGATCCACAAAAGTATATAAATAAGTAGAAAGATTAGTTGATCAGTAGATTTCTAATTTGGAGTTAATTGTTCCAGATGTTATCTGATTAATATTTAGAAAATTTTAACTATATAAGTAAATCTTCCACAAACCTTTAACTCCCCCAAAACACAAATGTTAAATTCAAACTTTACATTCAAATAAACTAGCATATAAATAACGAATTGTAAGAGAGTTGCAAGAGACTGACTTGCGTTAATCGTTCCGGATCTCCACGCTCTGGATTCAAATCTCACCGAGGTCAGATTTACTTCTCGTTCTTTTGGGGGTCGATAAATAAAGTAGTAGCTTTGTCTTTTCAGTAATTCATCTCTCTCTTTCTGAATATGTCTGTCTTTCTGTTTAGAAGAAATTTGCTGGAGAGGGATGAACCCCTAAGAATTAAAGTGCATGGCATATGTCAACATGGCGTATGTCAACATGGCGTATCTCAACAACGACTCTCCTACAAATTCATCGATAAGTCGAGGGCCAATGACAAATTAAAGCACATATATTTATGTCCCTTCCTAGGACAGAGATCCAATTTTCTAGCAGAAATGTTTATGGATAATGAGTAGCAACTGGTGTTGATCAAACTATGCTTTCATACTGATCATTCTATCACTCTATCAGATACAAGCAAATAGGGTGTGTGTATAATATATATATATATATATATGTATATGTGTGTGTGTGTGTGTGTGTGTGTGAATATATATACATAAAACTCTAGATATACATTTCAATTTGCAACATGGATTCAAAAACGGATGTATGAAAAATGTATACTTAAAATATTTCCGCATTGTTTTCTTCCCCACGATTACGTCTAAGTAATTTTTACAAATTCATTTTCATAAATTATTGCTGTGAAATTTTACTCCTTTCTACTTCATAGATCCCTATTACACGAAGAAATATTCTCGTTAGAACTTTGAAATATATGCTCACATCAGTAACGAATGCATGTGCACTCACACACACACGCGTGCACAAATACGTATGCCCCTCTCACAGACACACAGTCACGCACACAAACATATTAACGTCTTAGATTTTAGTTCCTATATATATATATATATATATATAGACATAAATATATGTATATATGTATATATGAAGAGAGATAAATGCACGCATATTCAATTAAATTTATGTATTTATCCATCAA
>NC_042998.1:165608157-165648157 GCF_006345805.1 Octopus sinensis
TTCATGATCTCCTAAACAGGAAGTTAGCTTCTGCCATGTTTTTTCAGCTTTCTAATATTCACACCATGCTGTTTTCAATGCAAATACTTGAAAAGTTAGCTCCAAGAGTTTGTTGTTTAAACAAATAGATGTTAAAATGGTTGTGTCTATCATCTGGATATGGTTTTGACATACTATTCCCACCCAAAGGGTTTGTGGACTTTTCTTTCTTCCTCTTTTCATTTCGCCGTCAGATTTTTTTCAAATTTATTGCACGCAATCGCTCTTTGCCTTTTTTTACTTCAGAACTAAACTACTATATATTTGTTGATTTCATTGTTATTATTTATCTTCAGATCAGCTCTTTTCAAGCACATTAATGATCAAAAGCATTGGAGTCATTGCCATATCGTTTTTTTATTTGGCGGTGGATTTTTTTTTTGCATATCATGGACACTATCCAATATTTTCTGCATTTTTCATTACGGTATGTGATGGTTTGAGAGAGATTTCACAGCTGTTTCTAGTAAGTTGAAGCGCTTAGAGGTACCCATTTTGGCTTGCGTGTTATATTTTTCAAAAGTATTATATGATTTAAAACCCCACCACAACCGTCGTTCACGTTGACATTTATCCTTCTCAAATCACCAAAATGAAAACTATAACTAAACTGAGATCTAAATCTCTAAACGTTAATGGGCTTTAAGGTAAAATCCAATACTATATGGCTAAATAAAATCATGAGGAAAGATTTAACAAGAGACATTTTCTTTTTCAGTTTTTAGATAAAAGTGTAGCTAACAATTACTAATCAAATTCAATCAAATGAATGTGAAAGCGCTAAATTACAAATAACTGTATTTATAATTTTTGTTCAAAACTTCAAATCCTACTAGAGTTAACTTCACCTTCCATTTATCAGTGGTCAGTAATTTTAACATCTGTAATATTGATTTTAATTCAGCCAAATGACTTCAGTTTTGGTTTGGGGTAGTTAGTCGATACCACTGGCTCCATTACTTGAGTAGTACTTCATTTTATCGACTTTGAAAGGATGAAAGCAAAGTTGATCTCGGCAGACTTTGAACTCAAAACACGAAGATTTGGAGAAAAGTATTCGACTGTTATTCCCCACCATCTCTTGTTTTTCACTTAAGTGGTCGAATTCGTATATGCATATATGTGTGTTTGTGTGTGTGTGTGTGTGTGTGTATGTATATATAATATATATATTATTATAATATATATATATATATATATATTATATATATAATATATATATATATATATATATATATATATATATTTAATGTAGGATAAAATCTTTTTTTTTCGAAAAAAATTTTATCAATGGCCAGCATATTAAAAAATACCTTTAGAGGTTAAATTTATAAACAAATTATAAATAAGGGCAAACGAAAAAATTTCTAATGCCAAACATGCTGAAATAAGACACATTGTCCATAACAATATAATTTACCACAATACGCACGCTACTCGAAAAAGGTCGACAGTAATTTCTAAAAAATTCCGTTATTACCATATCGGACCGATTTCAGGGTTAGTTCATAAGAACCCTCCCTTCGTCAGTGATAAATGCGGCAAAAGAAATAAATGAAATACTTACTCATACCCATTGAAGAAGCAAACACTAAGTTATGAGCACAACTAAGTACCCCGAATATATCCAAAATAGAAATTCACCAGCCCATTCAAGACACGTGCGATTCGAACTGAAACTCTCACAGAGTGAGGGAGTCCGGAAGTGAACCGTATTAAATTTATATGTAATGTAGGATAATTTTTTTTTTCCGAAAAAGATTTTATCAATGGCCAGCATATAAAAAGTACCTTTAAAGGTATTTGTCCTTACTCTGAACTGCTTCTCGTTCGCGGGCGAGTTCTACCATCAGGTCTCGGGAGTGGCCATGGGAACGCGAATGGGCCCCAACTATGCGAACCTGTTCGTTGGCTATGTTGAGGCCCAAATATTCTCTAATTTCACTGGTCCCACTCCTGAACTATATGGTCGTTACATTGACGACATTATCGGTGCCACCTCACTCTCCCGCGAACATCTAGATTCCTTCCTCTCTTTCGTCCAATCTTTCCATCCAGCCCTCCACTTCACTTCCACTATCTCCAACACTTCTGTCTCCTTCCTCGACATTTCGGTTAGCATTCTTCACTCCACTCTTACCACCTCCATTCACTACAAACACACAGACTCACACTCATACCTCAACTTCTCTTCCTCCCACCCAGAACACACCAAGCTTTCCATCCCCTATTCCCAATTCCTCCGTCTACGTAGGCTCTGTAGTGACGACCATGACTTTGAGACTCAGTCTCAACGTATGGCTCACCACTTCACCCTACGTGATACCCCCTCACCACTATCCACACCGCCCTTGCCAGAGCACGGTCCGTGGACCGTGTATCTGCTCTCTCTCCCCGAACCCGCCCTGTAGTCTCCCCCCGCCTCCCTTTCCCCTCACTTACCACCCCCACGACCCTACGTCTCCAACGCACCATTCTTCGAGCTTTCCGTCATCTCCAGTCCGACCCGTCCACTTCACACCTCTTCCCTAACCGACCCATCCCCTCTTTCAAACGAGCCCACAACCTTCGAGACCTTTTGGTCCATAGCTCCTTCCCTGACCCTACCTCCCAACCGGCTCGTTCCCCTGCTCCCGCCCACGTTGCCGCACTTGCCCCTCTCCAACACCACCCGCCTCACTAGCACCCACCATCGACCCTATCCCATCATCCACTCCTTCACCTGCACCTCCAGCAATATTATCTATTGCATCTCTTGCTCTCTCTGCAATTCCTTGTACATCGGACAAACGGGACGCCGCTTGGCTGACCGGTTCGCGGAACACCTTCGTGACATCCACCTTGCGAACGACACACGGTCTCACGCCATTTCCGCTCCACCGGTCACTCCTTGCAACACCTATCTGTGTTCGGTTTGTCCTTACACAGAGGCCATCCGGATTCCCGTTTGCGCCGTGAACAGGAATTAATCTTCTCTCTTCGCTCTTATACGCCATTTGGTCTCAACTCTCCCCCCCCCCTCATCTAACCCCCCTCTCCCCCTCCTCACCTATCCTTTCCCCCCGACCCCTACTTCTTCAGTCCTTCATCCTTTCACCCCTACTCCCCTTCCCTTCTTCCCTCTTTCTCCCTCCCTCTTCCCCTTCCCTCTGCTCCCTCACTCCCTCTCTCCCCTTCTCTCTCCCCTTCTCTCTCCCCCTCTCCCTCTTTCCTCCTTCATCCCCCTCCTCCCCTTACTTCTCCCCCATCCTCTCCTCCCCCTCTTCTTCCCCTCCCCTTCTCTCCCCCCCTCTTCTCCCCCCCTCTTCTCCTCACTACACCACATGACTTTACACATCAATCACATATGATGTGCCATACTAATACATACACCAACTAATACATACTAATACGTACTAATACATACTAGTACATACTAATACATACACCAACCCTATACATACACACGTCCAGACCCCGCATACGCACTTATACTCTCTCATACACACACACACACACTTATACATACTAATACGTACTAATAAATACTAATACATACTAATACATACACCAACCCCATACATACGCACGTCCAGACCAATCCTACGCACTAATACTCTCTCATACACACACACACACACACCCTTATACATACTAATACATACACCAACCCTATACACACATCCAGACCCCTCCCACGCACTATTAGCTGGTCCCTCAACCCTATTATCAACCCTATTATCAACCCTATTATCAACCCTATTATCAACCCTATTATCAACCCTATTATCAACCCTATTATCTCCCCTTATTTCGCTCTCGCGTCTCATGTTTGATCTTTGACCTCTGGCCGAAATCAGATCGCCATGTTGATTCGTTAGCTAATGCACGCATTTTTTTTTTCTCTCCTTCTTTCTGTGTTTTTTTTCTCTCTGTGTATATTTCTGTTGAAGAGCGTAGGCTCGAAACGTTAAAGACTTGTTTTATTTATATTTCCTGAGCGCCATACTAATACAATTGTTCGTTTGTTTTCCACCTGCCTTCGTCTTTTGTTTATTTTCATAAAGCTTCCCGTTATATATATATATATATTATATATATATATATATATATATATATATATATATATATATATATATATATATATATATATACATATACATGTATGTAGGCGCGGTTTGTATGTATGTATGTATGTGTTGGAAGTCAACTTCTGGGAAAGTAAATTTTTTGGGTGTTACCATGGAAATCTGAAAAGCGTAGCTCAGCTTTTAGTTGCGGGTCTGCAGGTCAGTTTCAGAATTAGTCAAACTTCATTTAAACCACCCATTCTAGAACCTATCTGATTAACAAGACGTGTGTAGTATTATCCCTGGAAAGAGCTGCTCATTTATACAAGATGCTACGGAATCTCTCCATTGCGAAAGTTTGGGAAAGAAGTTTGAGAACCAATATTCCAAGTCGGTTACGTGCAACTACATACTTCCAGTTTGTAAAAACCCTAGGTTCTACTACTCTCTATCATCGCAGAACTCTGTTAGAGACCCATATTGTATTTTCTAAGAAGTCTATGTGTGTAAAATTGATTATAGTAAGATATACTCATAAATACCTTTCTTCCAAGTGAGCCAGCATTTACTGAGACAGCCAAAAGCTGGATTATCTCTAAATTTTACACCAGAGTATCCTTTTCCTATACAATTGTTGTAATGAGGAATAAGGGTCCATCTCTTTCAGGAGGTTATATGGTGCGCTCGTTCACCATCACAAGTATTTCTGTGTCCAGATGTAATTCCTAGATAGTCATTGGGTTCGTTCTTTCTTTTGGAGCTTTTTTCTTTGTCTTGCTGCGTTTCTTGCAACCTTCTTCACGTAATCCGGTTGCGGAAGCAACTTTAGTCATCAATGTGGCCACTCAGGCGCGCTACTGGCAATATATATATATATAGTAACATAAAGGGAGGAATTTCGATTCTCCCCACGTAGTGAGTTGTAATGTATATATAAGAAATTAAAAAAGGAAAATGCACACGCTTTACATAGTTTTAATATAATTTTTAATATATCTTATATTGTGTTTGTTGACTGGTTTCGCTTTCGCTAATTATAACGTATTTTCTTAAGAAAAAAAATAACCTCCATGTTGTGTGTGGAGTTTATGAATGAATGATTCAACAAGTAGAAAAATCTAAGGGGAGGTAATTATTATCGTGGACAGGGAGATAATTCTTCATCTTTCGGTGAGTGAGAGATTATATATATATATATACATATATATATATACATACACACACACACACACATATATATATATATATATATATAATATATATATATATATATATATAATATATATATATATATATATATATATATTATATATATATACGCAAAAATTCAAAAACTAGAGGAGTGGGGAGAAATATGTACAGTGGGGGTATGTAATCGTGAATTAAAATATATAGAGAGAGATCAAAGTTGGTTATGCATGCATATTTAGACGTGCTCTGTATTTTTCAATGAATAAACTTTCTTTATTTAAACGTTCTTGAACAGAAATTGTATCTTTGCATTAGTAGAAGAGGAAAACTGTGAAATTTGGTTCGATGCTACCTGCACATTTCTCTATGTGTTCACTTAAAGGAATCTATCTGTATTACGAGAACTGGATCTGCTCTTTATGTAGTGTGGTTCTTCGTCTCAATGTCACACTCGTCTGTCCTATATAGTGATGTCCACAACCGGAGCAGGATAAATTAGATTCTCAGAGGCACATGTGAAGTTGGTTTTAATTGTGAACCTCTCTCCTTGTTTGAAAAGGAAATCCGAGCCTTCAAGCAGGTTGGGACATGTTCCACAGTTTGGGCGTCCACATTTTTTAACCGTTGGTTTCGTGGTTGTTGTGTAAGGCTTCGCATTTGTCAGATGTCTCTTTGGCGATTTGTGTTGCTTTTGCATTTGATGAATTTATGTGCTTTCAAGATGTTCATTTTCGGGTCTCTAGTGAGTAAAGGAAGATTTTGCACAATATTGTTGTATGCCTCATTGTTTTCTAGAGTTGTGAGTTGATAGATACAGTATATATATATATAATATATATATATATATATATATATATATATATATTATATATATATATATACATGTATGTATGTTTATTGTATTGTATTATATTGTATACATATATATATATATGTATACATACATAATACACGCACGCACACAGGGAGACAGACAGATAGATAGATTAGTTAATAGTTGACTAAAATTATCGAATGTACGATACTAGAAACAAACGTGTACGCCACAGTTATATCTAATTTAAAATCTGTTAATATATTTCAATATGAATGGCCAAACTTCTATTTTGCTGTGCTAAATAGGTTAAAGAATAATTTCAGACTATTTTTATTAAGAATAATTATAGAATAATGTTATTATTCTAAGAATAATATATTATTAATAAAAATATCTTTATTATTCCTAAGAATAGATTTATTTAAGAATAAGACATTTTGAAACTGTCGTGGCCAGTTCAGTCCAGGAGCGAAACTCTGAGTAAACTGTTAACTTTTGATATAATCAACATACCTATCCACTCTGCACAGCAAATTGAGTTCCATGTAAAATAATGTCGGAATTACGTAAAATATATTGTTTATATATTTTCTATATATTTGTAATGTATTTCTAACATATATGTATGTATGTGTGTGTGCGCACGCGTGTGTACGCATATACACTAGTATATCTGTGTTTGTGTGGTAAGAAGCTTGCTTCCCAACCACATGCTTCCGGGTTCAGTCCCATTGCGTGGTACCTTGGGAAAGTGTCTTGTACTATAGCCTCGGGTCGACTAAAGCCTTGTGAGTGAATTTGGTTGACGGAAACTGAAAGAAGCCCTTTGTATATATACATATATATATATGTATATGTATATATTTGTATATGTGTGTGCGTGTGTGTTTCTCCCTCCGCCATCGCTTGACAACCGATGCTGATGTGTTTATCTCCTCGTAACTTAGCGGTTCGGCCTAGGAGATTGATAGAATAAATACTAAGCTGACAAAGAATAAGTCCTGGGGTCAATTTGTTCGCCAAAAACCTTTAAGCCGGTGCTCCAGCATGACCGCAGTCATATGACTGAAACAAGTAAAAGAATAAAAGAATGTGTGTGTGGTGTGTGTGTGTGTGTGTGTGTGTGTGTGTGTGTGTGTGTGTGTGTGGTTAAAGAAACAAGAAAATGAGGCACCAACTAAACAAGTGATTCATTCCGCCCCTCCACGTCAGTGTGAAGAATCCCGTTCCTGATTACGATTTTTATTTTTATTTTCTGCTACCATCTTTTTTGTCTGTCAAACCTCCAAATTTTACCAACGATACAACAGTTCTGACTCATAGAGACTATTGATTGTAGTTCTACTGTTTCAATAGTTTAGCAATAGTTTATCATGCATTTATAATACGACAAAAATGCATTGCTGGGATGACTTCATTCGTTTTCTACGTTGAATGTTATTATTTCCACCAACACCTATGTATCGTTCAGTTTTGGGTCGCTCCTGATTCCGTTTTTTTTCTTTTTTTTTTTTTTTCGTCCATCACCTTTAAACGCTCTTATCCGTTTGAATACTGCGAGAGAAGACGTTGCAACTTCACGTCAGCAACATTTCAGTTTAGCACTGTCAACTGTCACAGCAATGAAGTTTAAGGGATTGTTCGTGTATTGATATTTTTATAAGTCTGCCAAAACATTCAAAACGGCTCCACCAAGCAATTAGGTGCAAAATTCAAATTTTTCCTTTTTTGCTATTATCACCTGTCACCAACCGACGTCAAAGATGATTGGCTGGATATTACCAAATATAGAATTGTTACTCACTAGCGATAATTATCTATAGTCAACATTACCAGATATAGTAATATTATTCAACAATGACTTTGACTTTCAAATATTAACTTGCTTTAAAGTTTGAATTCGGAGAAGGTAATCTGCCACAAAGTTAAAACAAACTGGATAATATTGGGTTGTCCGGAAAGTTCGTGCCGATTTATAGTAGCTTAACTTTCGACTTATTTTAGAACATGGTTGAGTCCATAAAATAGGATTTGACTACACCTTCATTTAGAGCACAGTTTAAGCTATCTTTTCGTGGAAGAAGGTTTATGTTCCCATAACCTGTGTTAATTCTGTAACCCTTTAAAATGGAAGATAAGAAAGTTCATTTTCGGCACTTGATACTTTGGGAACCAGACAAAAATTGCTGCAGCTCGGCTGGGATGTGTTACCCCACCTTACATATTCACCAGATATTGCTCCTTCGGATTTCCACTTATTCAGGTCTCTGCAGAATAGTCTTAATGGTAAAAATTTCAATTTCTTGGATGACGTAAAAAAGATACCTTGATGAATTCTTTGCCATGAAACCACCTCAGTTCTGGGAAGAGGGTATTTTCAAATTAAAGGAAAGATGGAGATGCATTGTGCAACAAAATGTTTCATATTTGGTTGATTAAAAATGTAATGGCAAGTATTTATTGACCTTTTTCTTTCTTTTAAAAACCGGCACGAACTTTCCAGACAACCCAATATAACGTTGAAGCAAACAGTATCAGTTGTAAACACAGATAGTAACAATTTGACAAGTGAAAAGAACAACTTAAACGGCATTAAGCAACATTACCAGCAACAGCAATTCAGTCATTGCTTGGGGTGCAAACCAAAGGTATACATTGGATGCCAACCAATACCAGACAAACGAAAAGGCATAGAAAAAGTATGTCATACAGGCGAGCATCTCTTTGATAGAAGTATTACTTAACAAAAGGCACTGAGGATGGTAACATGTCTTTATAAATAAAGAAAAAGAAAAGAAATTGAAGAGGCTTTCATTTATTCTCGAATGAAAAGTTGGGAGTTGGAAGAAACTCTAGCTTATGTGTGACAGGATGTGTATTTCATCGAAGTGTGAGTCTGGTTTTAATAAGACAAGAGGAAACAGATAGAGGTGATGCTCTATACAGCGGTCCATTTACTGTTGTCACAGGAGATCTATGTAGCAACACTGACTCTTAGTTTATCGTCCCTTTGCAACTCAGTACGAGCAAATGGCGCACGTGGAAGGGAGCTGCTATGATATATGGTCGAATGGGAGCCTTTATGGACATTCAAGTCTTAATAACCTCAAAAATAGCAAGGCCATCACGGAGATGTAACCCGTTGACAGAGAAGAGAAAACCTTAGTCTGAGAGGTCTAGTTGCTACACGTGTGATAGTAGAGGCCATTGAAAACCTTCTGTCGAGAAAAAGGGAAACATAAAAGGCAAAAGAGCATCCGAAGGCAGCAGGCGACCAGAAGTAAAGATTATGACTGTTGTTGCTGCTGCTGCTGCTGCTTTTTCCGGAGCCTTATAGTCGTAGATTCCATAATAGCTAGAGAAATAAACGGGATCACCACTTCCTCTGTTCTGTCAAAACCGGGGCCAATGATGATCAAGAAGACGGATTATTTCTTATGGTAAAAAGGATTATTATCATTATTATTATTATCATCATTAAGACAGTGAGCTGCCAGAATCGCTAGCACGCCGGGTAAGATGCTTAGCAACATTTCGTCCGTCTTTACGTTCTGAGTCCAAATTCCGCTGAGGTCAACTTTGCCTTTCATCCTTTCGGAGTTGATAAATTAAGTGCTAGTTGAACACTAAGGTTGATGTAATCGACTAGTTCCCTCCGCAAAAATTTCAGGCCTTGAGCCTATAGTAGAAAAGATTATTATCATTATTATTATTATTATTAGTAGTAGTAGTAGTAGTAGTAGTAGTAGTAGTAGTAGTAGTAGTAGTAGTAGTAGTAGTAGTAGTAGTAGTAGTAGTAGTAGTTGTTGTTGTTGTTGATTGCAGATATTGTATCTACCGGGGGTTTGTACTATTTGTCAAGTTACAACAAGGACCTCAGACAGACAGTGGTGGTGATGGTCGTGATAGGAATGGGGGAGTAATGGTGTTGTGATTGTTGCGGTGATGACGGTAACGTTGATGATGGCGATTGAGGAGAATGCACAGGAGAGAATAGAGGCGCGAAGGGGGAGTACCATGATCACAACCACGACGATTCATCGTGATAATTGGCATCTTGTTAACCGACATTAAAATCTATATCTGTAGTAGTAGTAGTAGTAGTAGTAGTAGTTAGTAGTAGTAGTAGTAGTAGTAGTAGTTGTTGTTGTTGTTGATTGCAGATATTGTATCTACCGGGGGTTTGTACTATTTGTCAAGTTACAACAAGGACCTCAGACAGACAGTGGTGGTGATGGTCGTGATAGGAATGGGGGAGTAATGGTGTTGTGATTGTTGCGGTGATGACGGTAACGTTGATGATGGCGATTGAGGAGAATGCACAGGAGAGAATAGAGGCGCGAAGGGGGAGTACCATGATCACAACCACGACGATTCATCGTGATAATTGGCATCTTGTTAACCGACATTAAAATCTATATCTGTAGTAGTAGTAGTAGTAGTAGTAGTAGTAGTAGTAGTAGTAGTAGTAGCAGCAGTAGCAGTAGCAGCAGTAGCAGCAGCAGCGGCGGCTGTAGTAGTAGTAGTAGTAGTAGTAGTAGTAGTAGTAGTAGTAGTAGTAGTAGTAGTAGTCATTGTGATTTCGACGTTGTTTGGAGTTCCTATTCACCGATTTATGAAACAAACAAAGCCTGCTGGCTAAGGAAGCACAAAGAAGACATGAATGTTTCACAGAATGCTTCAAACAAAAGAAAGAGATGGGCGTTATTAACCGTCCTTACTATTCTGATGTATCGCCATCGATACTGAGCCGTTAAATATAATTGCATTGTTACGCTGCTCTAGCAGCCAATATATACACAGACTTTACTGTGCAACGTTTATGACTGTACTTCAGAGGAACGCTTGAGCGGGAAATATTTCAACGATGTAAAACTGCTTGTTGTACATACACGCACGTACATATGTGCATGTTTGTATGTATGTATGAATGTATGTATGCATGCATATATGCAGACACATATATCCATATAATAGGCAGTAATTGTATGACGGCACGGTGATGTTCGATGGGGTTACGTTGTTTTGCGTGACACCAGCTTGGCATTAGCACCCACAGTCAAAAATTTTCTTCTTTTTCTCTTCTGATCTTTTTTCGTCTTTTTTTTTTGCTTTTGAAGGGAGGTAAGTTAATTCATCTCACCGGCTTTCTCAACATACTCTCTCTTTTACTCTTTTACTTGTTTCAGTCATTTGACTGCGGCCATGCTGGAGCACCGCCTTTAGTCGAGCAAATCGACCCCGGAACTTATTCTTTGTAAGCCCAGTACTTATTCTATCGGTCTCTTTTGCCGAACCGCTAAGTGACGGGGACGTAAACACACCAGCATCGGTTGTCAGGCAATGCTAGGGGGACAAACACAGACACACAAACACACATACACATACATATATATATATATATACATATATACGACAGGCTTCTTTCAGTTTCCGTCTACCAAATCCACTCACAAGGCATTGGTCGGCCCGGGGCTATAGCAGAAGACACTTGCCCAAGATGCCACGCAGTGGGACTGAACCCGGAACCATGTGGTTGGTTAGCAAGCTACTTACCACACACACACACACACACACACACACACACACACACACACACACACACACACACACACACATACTAAATAAAAGACTAGAATTTATGGTACTATCTTTAATTCTTTTGTTACACTCGTTTAAATACAATGTGGAAAATCCATTTGATGAACATAAATATCGGTTTCATATTTGTGTACAAGACCAGCAATTTCGGGGTGGGGTTTAAGTCGAACGGGTACTTATTTTATCGACCGCGGAAGGGTGAAAAGCAGAGTCGAACCCTGTAGATTTTGAACTCAGAACGTAAAGACGGGCGAAATGCCATTAAGCGTTTTGTCTCACGTGCTAAGGATGCTGCCAACTCTCCACCTTTATGAACATAAATATTGACATGAATATAATAAATTCATAATACTTATTTCTTTATTACCCATAGGGGGGGGCTAAACATAGAGGGGACAAACAAGGACAGACAATGGAATTAAGTCGATTACATCAACCCCAGTGTGTAACTAGTACTTATTTAATCGACCCCGAAAGGATAAAAGACAAAGTCGACCTCGGGGAAATTTGAACTCAGAACGTAACGGCATACGAAATACCGCTGAGCATTTCGCCCGGCGTGCTAGCGATTCTGCCAGCTCGCTGCCCTTTTAATTCATAATAATAATAATAATAATAAGAAGAAGAAGAAGAAGAAGAAGAAGAAGAAGAAGAAGAAGAAGAAGAAGAAGAAAAAAAGAAGAAGAAGAATATATATGTACATGTATATACATATACGTACACACATATATATATATGCATATATATATATGTGTGTGTGTGTATGTGTGTGTGTATACATATATGTATATATCATTAATTAAAAAATCTGAGGGTAGCAAAAATATTTATGAAAAATTGTTTGCTACCAGTGGTCTAGTGAGAAGGAAACATTTAGTCAATAGACTATATATTATTCATAGAAAAATACAGTGTACATTCAAACACCTAAGAGATAACCAAATAATAGGATATCTGACTCACTAGAAAGAGCAGTTAAAACTCCAATCCAATAATAGTTGCAATTCTGAAAGGGAATGAAAAATTAAAACATTTACCTTATTTTTCCTAGACTATGCATAGTTTCTGCAATCTTGTATAAATTAATATCAAATGATTTTAATTTATATCTGGCGCTTTTAATTTATACAAGATTGCAGAAACTATGCATAGTCTAGAAAAATAGGATAAATATTTTTATATTTCATTCCCATATATGTATATATATATGTGTATATACACACACACACGCACACGCACACACACACACACACACACACATATGGGCATACATTTTAAGTATCCAGGTGCATACCCTTTTACCTACATCTACTAAATATATAGCTCCGAAGAAGCTAAAAGGTGATGCACAAGCACTCAGTTCTGGGTGCACTATATCTAATTGAAGAAACACCTGTAGACTGATGAAGTTCATTGCATATTTTCCTGTTCCCTTTTCATTCGAGTCATTCAACAATTAATGTTATTCTTTGAATTTGACCGACACTGTATTCTAAAACATGTGTATGTTGAGTTCCAGCGCCAGGTACTTAGCATCGCTATGCCTAAGCGATATGTGTGTGTGTGTGTGTGTGTGTGTGTGTGTGTGTGTGTGTGTGTGTGAAGTAATGAGGGCCTCCACAATAACTGCGTCAACGCGACGCAAGACCTCTACATCAGGAATGCGATGATCTTGCAATCTGATATACAAGATGGTGAGCAGATGATGAAGTTAAACTAGCGTCAGGACCTTTGATGTACCTGCGCTAGAGGGCCATGCATTCCGTGGCATACGAGAGGCAAAGGAGCACAGCAGCACTATATACCTCTATTTTCGTGTTGGGGGCGATGTCATACCAGCGCCACAGACGCTTCTCAAGAGAGCTAAAGCCTTTGTGGAAGACTGTTTTTGCCTCTCAACTTTCGAATCAGAAGAGAGATTTCTGTAAGATTTGACTGCTATTTCTAACAGGTCTAAATAGTATGTAAATGCCGCACCCGATTGGTTATAACAGTAACACATCGTGCAATTGTTGTTATATATTTGTTGTTGCTTATCTTTAGATCATCCTTCATAAAGCAGATCCATGAGGAAAGGTTTCTAACCGTGACCATCCCGTCTTTTCAGATATCTCAAAGTACATTATCCAATACGGTTTTCCTTATTTTTCAAAACAGTATAGTATGACTGCCTACAATATCTAGCAAGTCAAAAGGCCATGTAAGGGCTCATTCTTTGGCTTATGTTATACAGGTGGTCGTCTTATCGTTGACGATATTTGTAACGTTAGTCAAAAACATTTTGTTTCTTACGTATTTCTACACATTATTTCATTATATTTGCCATAAAGGCAGTACACAGAGTAAAGTAGCTTTGTTGGACAAGGACATAAATGAAATGAATGACAATGAAACAAAGATGATAAGGATGGGAGAAGACAAAAAGCGCCCGCTGACTTTTGCTTCTCTAAAACATTGTTCTTTAAAACCAAACACAAAACGAGGTATTAAACCTCTTACAACTTTTACAACTTTTCAATTTTTGGACTTAACAGTCCATTACAAACAACAACATAGTTCAATAATTACATATCTTTATATATAAAAGTGAAGTTGTGTGTCTGTCTCCTACAATTTAGATTCCTAACTACTCCCACATTTTGCAGTGCAGTTTAACCAAAAGCGGGTATCTTATAGTCGTGATTCATATCGAGCCCTTCTGAGTATTAGCGCCCGTCTACGATGAGTCTACGATTTAAAAAAAAATTTACCATCATTTTTTCCCATTTTTAATGCATTTTTTGCTATTATATAAGGGAAGTAACTCTCTAAAAATGCTTATATACTTATTTCCCTTACAAATCCGAGCAACGCCGGGCGATACTGCTAGTAATATATATAAATACTATACACAAAGCTCCTCCTCCCAGACCAGACTGTACGCTTCCCTTAGGCAATGCTCCAGCTCCAGGTCGGGGCCCCAGAAGGCGTATTTCTACACATTGCCGTATGTGAACCCCTAATCAGATGTTTTGAGCATTATCTTGAAATATAAATGAATACCAGTGTTTGAAAAATAGCATCGTTCCCATCTGTGTCCCAAATTGATATATTTTATCCTTTGCTTGCTTCAGTCATTGGACTGCAGCCATGCTGGGATACCACCTTGAAGAATTTTAGCCGAATGAATAGGCCCCAGTACTTACTTTTTAAGCTTAGCACTTATTTTATCGTTTTCTTTTGCTGAACACCTAAGTTACAGGGACGTAAGCAAACCAACACCGGTTGTCAAGCGGGGGGACAAACACACACACACACACACATGCATATATGTATATATATATATACATACACACACAGGGAGTGCAAAAGTAAAAGAAAACACGTGCAACACTCATGTATTTTTATCAAGAAAATTAAAAGTTAACCTCATTTTTGATATTTTCAGTGTCATTAATCATAATAATGCATGTATTATAACTATAATAATATTTTTATCGTAACTTAATTTTTTTTTTTTTTAGATAATAATTTTTTTTTTCATAACTGTATACCTACATTTGCACCCTCTGCATGATATATATATATATATATATATATATGGGGGGGGGGATAATTCACAAAAAAAAAGACGGAGACTGGTGGTGTAGACAACAAATAGATGTATTAGTATAACGCTCGGGAAGTGAAAAAAGTGTTTAACGTTTCGAGCCTACGCTCTTCCACAGAAAGGAACACAGAAAGAAACAAGGAGAGAGACGGGTTTCTTTCAGTATCCGGCTTCCAAGTCTACACACAAGGCTTTGGTCGGCCCAGAGGCTATAGTGGAAGTCACTAGCCCAAGGTGCCACACAGTGGGATTGAACCTAGCACAATGTGGTGGAGAAGCAAACTCCTTACCACAAAGCCACGTCTGTGCCCATATTCTATGAGTGTAAGAGAATCAGTCAGGACACTTTAAACATAACGTGGCTAAAAAAATAGTCTTCAAGAGTCTACAATCCCTATTTCTTCAACTAGCCATTCTCGCTACATTACTAGTTCTCAGTCAAAGAATTCTATGGTCTTAATTTGGGTCTTAATTTGACCACTTTGTACATATTTGTAAACAGGCTTGCAAAGATTGAGTGGTTCATCACGACATTTTACTAAAAACTCACCCAAACTAATCCTTACGCCAAATTGTTCTGTCCAAATGAATTATCATGCTTCACTACGAAATATGTGACGTCTCTTTTCTTTTGTCTATCTTTTATAGATAACTCTCGTAACGTTTTGCTGCGGCTGCCGATAAATTATGAAGCAATATTACGATTCAGTATTGTGTTCTCTGTGCATTGAAACGGTATTCTGATATTAAATAGCCGTTGAAATACCACCAGTAATATTAAAAATTTAAGAGGGTAAAGGAATTTGCTAAAAGTGATTTATATTAAATTTTAGGTAAATGTAAGGAATACTTTTATTGAATTTCACGAGAATTACAATATATTATATTTTGTGATATCTGAAGATTTTTTCTTTTTATTTCTCATAAGGTTTTACAAATATCTTTTAAAAGAATCATATTAAATGTTTCACATCATGAAAATATGATAGCCATTTAAAACACAAATGTACCACTGTTCAAAAATGTATAATACGACATTCTCATTGATACAGTTGTACTAGGTCGGAATGGAATTGAAATCACTAAGCAGAGCGCGGATGTACAACGAAAATATTTAAAACTTTAAAGTATGTGACATTTTCACCACGATAAGACAAAAGTTAAAATTTGGGTGCTTCAAATAATTGTATTTAACTCTTTCCCAGTGGAATTGTTTTATTGTCTAACACACAATCTCAAATGAAGTCACCAGACAAGAGAATGCAAATCCGATATATTAAATGTTCTATTTGTCAAGCACTCTCATGATATTATATTATCATCGAAGCTACAATACAGCTGCCTTATATGTTCGACATCTAAACACAGAATTATTTCCAAGACTTAGCATTATCTGTATAGCTAATGTGTTGTCTTTCAGCACTAAGTTAGCTCTGATCGAGTAGATTTATGATCAAAGCGATTCCAACTATGACCATTCCAGTCCCTTGTATAAATATGTTCTACTACATTATTCAAATTGTTCCTCTTTTTCGAAACCGAAAGTATAATTTCAGGAAAGTTTGGTTGTTATTTCTAACATGTTGAACAGTCGCATAGGTTGGTAAAATAGCATAAACGGAGGACAACCCGGTTAAACATCTAAACAGACCATTGTGATTGCGTTTGCACCATCCTATCTTTTGTTTATTTTTAAACTGAGCAGATTTGAATGTGAGTGACAAAAATTACATTCGTTTTTAACTGAACTTCGCAATAAAAAAGTGACAAACCTTAAAAATTTGAAATTTCAGCCAATGGAAAACACCTTGGGCATCGGACAAAATACTTTGTGACATTTCATCCGCTTTTGTATGTTCTGAGTTCAAATTCTGATTTTACGAAGGTTGATTTTGCCTTTCATCCTTTCGGAGTCGATAAAATAAGAACCAGTCAAGTACTGGGATCGATCTAATTGACATTTCCCTCCCCACCAAATTGCTACCTTACGCCAAAATTAGAAAGAATTGTTGGTGTAATTACCCTCACCTGAAACAACAAAAACATGGAAGTAAAACATGAACGTAAAAAAGAAAAGCTGGGAGTATCTCATTTGAAATCGAACCAATAACTTCTACGTTGATTCAGTAGTATACACTTGCGTCAGAAATTAATTAGCACTTCTCAAATTTCTACATTAAATAGGTTAAATCAATTAACCTATGAGCTGTTCAAAACGTCTTACGCGATGAGAAAACTTAGTATGGTGTGATTTCGGTCCTTGCGAGGCGCTACCTATATCTATTAAACAAAGGAAGATTTGTCTAAGGCTGTAGACTCTCAAACTGCTCTGCAAACAAAGTTACGTCATCGTTCTGCGCAACAGTGAACTCGCAACAAAGCAATAGTTCGAGATATGGCCACTAGGTGACAGCACATACCTTGAGTGAAGAGCAAATCAAGGGTGCTAATTAATTTCTGACGGTAGTGTATAACCGACTCGTTCAGTCTGAATAACGTTTGTCTGTCAACATCGCAACACGACACAATAATCCTCAGGCATAAATCATATTTGCTTTGATTAGTTACTATACGGTCTTCTCAACACTACCGTCATTATCGCATGTCGCAACCTTTGTGACACAATCACGCTTTATCAATAAAGTTATCAGAGAATGATTGTGGCCAATCAACTAATAGCCCAAGACTTGCAGTTGTGCTGTCGTATGCATTGCATGAATATATCAATATGTATGTATCTATATATCAATATGTATGTATATACGACGGGTTTCTTTCAGTTTCCTTTAACCAAGTCTACTCACATGACTTTGGTCGGCTTGAGACTATAGTAGAAGGTTTTTGCCCAAGATTCCATGCACAGGGAGTGAACCCGGAACTATGTGGTTGAGAAGCAAGCTTCATACCACACAGCCACGCCTGCGCCTATATTAACTAGTTTATTGCATATAAATTCTCATGACAAAATCTTATATGGACCCGTAAGGGGTATATGGACCCCTAAGGGCCATATGGAACCCTAAGGGCCATATGGAACCCTAAGGGCCATATGGAACCCTAAGGGCCATATGGAACCCTAAGGGTCATATGGAACCCTAAGGGCCATATGGACCCCGGTTGAGAACCACTGCTTTAGATACACTTATTTATATCTTGTGTTCTTTATATGCAAAACTGAATCTTCATCGACTCAATAGAAAACGTTTTCCTTAATATTCTGGCGCTGAGAGGCGGTGAGCTGGCAGAACCATTAGCGCACCGGAGGCAATGATTAGAGGCGTTTCTTCTCACTCTTTACGGTCTGGGTTCAAATTCTGTCGCAGTTGATTTTGCCTGTCATCCCTCTCAAGGCCAGTAAAATAAGCACCTACTGAGTACTGAAGTCAATGTACTTGACTAAACCACTCCCTCTAATATTTCTGACCTTGTGCCAAAATCGGAGACAAATACTCTGTCACTAGAAAAACTAATCTTTGGCTGTCTCATTCAGGTTATATCGTAAACAAATAAATAAAATAATACAAAAATTGGAAACCCATACTTCAGCTTTCTCACGACCTATAGTTTCAAAGATTTTTAAATTGTTGAGGTAGTAGTAATAGTAGTAGCAATAGTAGACGAAGTAGTAGTAGTAGTAGTAGTAGTAGTAGTAGTAGTAGCAACAACATCAGTAACTATAGTATTTCTTGACGTCGTCGTTGCTTACCTCTTGGTCAGTCTTGATAGAACAGATCTATAACAAAAGGCAACCCATCCGTGACCATTGTGTCTGTCTAACCACGAATATATTGTCTGCTACTTCCTTCCCTTTTCAAGGCTCTTGGTTATGTGTGTGTGCGTGTGTGTTTGTGTGTGTGTGTGTGAGGGAGAGAGAGGGGGAGGGAGGTTATATTTGATTGCTATTTCTAGAAGCTGAACTGACCACGTGAAGCTTCATGCGTTGAAATTTTAGATTTATTGGATCGAATGTTAATGAAAGTCTATTGAAATCCATCACTTAATCTTACTTAATTGCTGTGAAACAGAAAGAAGCGACTCTAGACACACCACTTAAGAAACCTAAATCTAACTATCTAAGAGACTATGGCCATAAATGAAGGTGGTGAAATCATACAGCCATCAGAATAGCGCGTAGAATGTTTTGCAGCAATCATCCCGGCTGCTGTATAATAAGATTAAATCCCGTCAAGATCATTTTATCTCTTTTCATTTTGTGGTTGCAAAATAAAGCACTAGCTCTTTGCCTCGATTGTTTCTTTCTCTCTGTCTTTCTTTCTTTCTCTCCCCCACCCCACCACTTTCCTTTTAACCATGACCACACAGGAAGAGGAATGGGTTCCGAAAGGTTTCAAAATGCAAAAGACTCACAGTATGCCGCGATAGCATTGCGTTACGTCTCCGTCAGGACTCGAAGTGCCATAGCAAAGCAAGGCAAGTCACAAATAGCCTGGGTAAATGAAGATTAAACTACCGTAAATCCTTGGGTATAGTCCGCCCTTGAGTATAATACGCAGGGGATTTTTAAGGGGCTGTACCTCTGAAAAACCTAAACCTTGTGAATAATACGCACCCCTTCTCTAACTTGAGTTGTGCGTAATTAAGCCATCAGCACCTAGTCGAACAAACACTTCCGTGCATGCGTAATACAATAATGGTGATGTTTTTAACTGTTATATGGAAATGTAAATATGTTTGCAAATTGTTTTTGTTACATGTTATTCTGTGTTCTGAATACTTTTATTTTAATAAATGTTGCTTACTGCAAGTTATGGGTGATTCTTTTATGACTTCATTGCTTTCAGGTTTAGCTTAAGGCCTTTTCGAGCCCGACAAAATGCGTCTGAATAAATATTGCCGGACAGCAAATAGAGACTCGGACATTGCTTAGGAAATATTTTTCATTTTAACCTTGTATATAGTACGCACTAGAGATTTTGACCTTTAAATTTTGGGAATAAAATGCGGATTATACTCGAGGATTTACGGTATTTACTCAAAGTGAGTGTCCTGAAGTTGCATGAACGGGAAGTGAGTTAACATTATTAAACAAACACATATACAGGCATAATTGTGTTGCTTCCAGTATAGCGTTTGCTAGCTGAATTGTTGGTTTTGCAAGTAACATACGTGTTTTTTTGTTTTTGTTTCTTTTTTTTGTTTTTTGTTTTGCTGTCTTAGCGCTGTGACGTTTTCTTTCTTGTTTAATGGAGGGGCGTCGGGTGAGGAGTTGCGAAAATTTGAATTATTCTTCTTCAAATTTTGTGAACTATCCTTCTTCAGACTTTGTGTCGTCTGAGAAAGAAATGGTGGAGTGTTTGAAGAGGATAGATGAAGCAATGGAGACGAAAAATTATGCAGAGGCGACGAAAGAAAGAAGCTGGGGGATATAAGCAAATACAAGGAAATTATTAAAAGGGAGAGGAACGAAGTGAAGATGTTCCCCCACCCCACCCAAAGAAGTGTTAAAAGAAAAAATGAGAAAACTTTAATTTACAGAACATACTCGGTAGCAGCCAAGAAGATTGAAGTCATGTCAACGGCTCAAGTGGAAAAGGTACTTAAACCAATCTGGCAGGGTATTACCTACCTCGCCAGAAGTAGAAAATTTGGAACAGTGGAGGTGCGGTTTCGGAAGGTGGCTACTGCCAGGATGGAAACTATCACTGTTGAGAACTGATGAAATGGTGCCTCTACCCGTATAACCTAGGAGACGTGCCCCCAGGGTTAGAGTAGAAGACATACCCCAGAAGTGGATGTAGCCTGGCTGGTAGCTGCCATACTGCTAGGCATGGAGGAGAAGTGGTGGTCCTCCAGGCCACCAGAATACCCCACAGGAACTGGCAAGGGCAAAGCCTTGATCTGGTGGTATAGGTTGCCGTGGAAGATATCGAAAATATGGTGGAAACAATTACGGTCAGAGACGTAACACTGAAAGTCAGAGTGGAAGAGAGGATTCCGTGGTGCTGAAATGTGGCCTGAAAGGACACATTAGAGTGGATTGTCCTCCACCACCTGTGAAGGCTAAGGAGAGCCAAGAAAGTGAGAAAGTGGCTGGTGCTCCACAGCCCGTGGAGGTTGAGGAAAAGGAGAGTGAAGCGGCACCACAGACGAAGACCAGATGGACAATGAATGGGAAAGAGCTGGGAGAAAGAGAAGAAAGAGAAAAAGGGCACACGCTGTAAAGGACGACCCCCATCCCACATCCACTTTACCCCAACCACCCCTTACAGATACCAGCCCTCTCCATGCTCCACCTGACATGAAGACAAACACAAGCACACAGGAGTCCCAAATTTCCTCACCTTCGCCCTTGAAAAAACATATTATATCGTACAATGGCGAAAACGAAGAACTATATGACAAAATAGACTTATGGGACAATGCTACAAAAGTGGATGTATCAGGAGTGAAGGAGATGCCCAAGTATATTCGTTGTGTAGTGGCAGACACAGAATATGTCAGAATTGAAGTACTGTGAGGAAAATCAAGACTGTAGGTGTTGAGTCAAGAAATTGGTCACCAGCTCAATGCCGAAACAAGTAAGTTTTCAGGATATTTTAAAAAAATACAATGTAAACATTCTTCGGAAGGATGGTAATAAGCTGTCGTTAAAAAGGTAAAAAAAAAAAAGCATTATAAACTAGTTTTTAAAAAAAGGTGGTATCAACAGGTACAATGAAGTCGCTCGAAGGTGGAGCCGAACGGTTTCGTTTCATCTTTCATTATATTAATCCATTTTCCCATTCGGTGTCCCCTCTATGTAAGGCTTTCATAGCCAATTTCATAAAATAAAGGAGCTTGCTTCCCAACTACATGGTTCCGGGTTCGGTCCCATTGCGTAGCAGCTTGGGCAAGTGTCTTCAACTATAGCCGACCAAAGCCTTCTGAGTGGATTTGGTAGACGGAAACTGAAAGAAGCCCGTCGATTTACATTTATGTGTGTCTTTGGGTCTGTGTTTATCTCCCCCATCACCGTTTGACAACTGGTGTTGTTGTGTTTACCTCCCCGTAATCTTGCGGTTCGGCAAAGAGACCGATATAATAAGTACTAGGCTTAAAAGATAAATTCTGGAGTCGAATTTTTCGACAAAAACACTTCAAGGTGGTGCTCATGCATGGCCGCAGAAAAATGGCAGAAACAAATAAAAGAATAAAAGAAGAATACTATGTATGGGCAACCGGTGATGTTTACATTACTAGAGTTGCTTTTAATTCGTAATTTAATTTTCTTTCGCGTGAACTACGCAGTTACACATCAGCAAATAGATTTCACTCTTTTGTCACAGAACAGCGATTCATTTCGTTTCGAGATGATCCGATTGCATGCTACTGATAAGCCACAATAATAGCGAAATATCGGTATATACCATTGTCGGTGATTCAGAAGCCAGCTGTCTCGCTTTATCTGTGGTTTTTAAATGTTCTTTAACACTCAGTGTCGTGTAGAGAGGTTTCTCTGGATGCTATCACGCAACAAATTTGGCGCATAAACAAAACTTTTATATACTATGCATGTGCAACCATTAATGTTTATTTGACAATATAATTGATTTTAAACTCATAATGTCTTTGTTGAAACAGTGTATTTATCTCAAAATCATAATTATACTGAAAAATAATTCGTTCCTTTAGTCCTGTCCGTGTTTTCCTAAGGATTTATTTACTTATTTTCATAATTCAATTTGTTACTTTTTACTAATTACTTATTTCAGTCATGGTACTGCAGCCACGCAGAGTGTCGATTTAAATGGTTCAGTCCAACATATCGTTCCTGAAACTTATTTTTAAATCTGGTAATTATTTTGTTGATCTCTTTTGTCGAAATGTTATCTTACGGAAAATTAAATAACCCAGAACCAGCTGTCAAACAATGGTCGTCGTCGTCGTCGTCGTGGTTTTGTTGGTGATGGGAAAACGCAAACGCAAAGACATACATACATGCTTATATATATATATATATATATATATAATATATATATATATATATATAGAGAGAGAGAGGAGAGAGAGAGAGGCATACATACATACATACATACATACATACATACATAACATACATACATACATACATATACATACATACATACACACACACACATATATTTATATATATACTAGGGCTTCTTTCAGTTTCCATCCACCAAATCCACTCCCAAGACTTTGGTCGGCTCGAGGATATAGTAGAAGACACTTGCCCAAGGTGCCGTGCAATAGCCATGTGGCTGAAAAGCAAGCTTCTTACCACACAGCCACGCCTGCGCCTCTGTGTGTGTATGTGTGTGTGTGTGTGTGTGTGTGTGTGTGTGTATATACAGAGAGAGAGAGAGGATAGATAGATAGATAGATAGATAGATAGATAGATAGATAGATAGATAGATAGATAGATAGATAGATAGATAGATAGATAGATAGATAGATAGATTAAAGTTAAAAATGAAAAACCCAAACATCTAGCATCACTCGAAAAGACATTTAATGTAGATCGAGAATCCAAATCAAATGTTTTTGTCGAGTGATACCAAATGCTTTGCTTCTTAATTTTCTTTCCTTAATCTAGATCTATCTGCTCAAGGAGAAACCACTTTTAGCCACCTCTGATAGACAGTCTTAACATCACACTTTCAGTTGCTGTTCAAACCAGAATTTTAGTGGCAAACCAAACTGAGCAATTATGGTACATACCTATTACGTTACGTCAATTAATGAAAACTCCGTATATATTCTTTTATTCTTTTACTTGTTTAAGTCATTTGACTGCGGACATGCTAGACCACCGCCCTGAAGAGATTTTTTTTGTAGTCGAGCAAACCGATCCTAGGACATTTTCTTAAGCCTAGCATTAATGTTACTGGTCTCTTTGGCCGAACTGCTAGGTTACGGGGTCGTAAACACACCAAGCGGTAATGGAGGGACAAATACAGACAGATACAAAGGCACACACACACATATAGACACATACACACACACACGTATGTATATACACGATGGACTTCTTTATGTTTACGGCTACCAAATCCATTCACAAGGCTTTGGTCGATCCGAGGGTACAGTAACTGAATTTTGAACTATGTGGTTAGGAAGCTAGCTTCATACCACACGACCGTGCCTATATGTACGTGTGCGTGCGCGCGCGCGCGTGTGTGTAGGTGCGCATATATGGCCGCCAATACTTTTTTCTGCAAAAATAAGGGTAGCTTATCTTGTTCAGGCTATATTATTAGCATCATTCTGCGTTTGAGAATTTAAAATCACATCCTTAACTTTCTAAGACATCTCAACGCTTCTAAAGCCAACTTCTTTTGTTTGTTTACGTTCATCGTAATTTGAATTTATATATATATATATATATATATATTCACTAGCTTCTGCACGGATTTTTTTCTTTCCTTGTTTCTTTCCGTGTTTCTTTTCTGTGTATCTTTCTGTTGAAGAGCGTAGGCACGAAACGTAAAAGACTTGTTTTATTTATATTCCTGAGCGCCATACTAATACAATTGTTTGTTTGTATTCCACCTGCCTTTGTCTTTTGTTTATTTTCATAAAGCTTCCCGTTATATATATATATACATACATACATACATACACACATACATGCATACATACATACATACATACATACATACATACATACACATACATACATACATACATACATACAATGGTCTACAAAATTCACTCACAAGAAATTGGTCGACTCGTGGCTATAGCAGAAAACGCTTGCTCAAGGTGCTACGCGATGGTACTGAGCCTGAAACCACGCTGTTGGAAAGCGAGATTCTTAACTGCACACCCATGTCTATACCTTTTTATCGTTCATTTTAGTGTTGGGTTTTGATTCTGACTTCAAGTCGCTAACTAAACTTGTATCAACAAAGATGCATGAATTCTGATGATCAGCTCCAAATTGTTATTTATTGATTACTAGCAGTATCGCCCGGTGTTGCTCGGGTTTGTAAGGGAAATAACTATATAAGCATTTTTAGAGAGTTATAGCCAAAAAATAGCAAAAAAATGCATTAAAGATGGGGAAAAAATGATGGTAATTTTTTTTTAAATCGTTGACTCATCGTAGACATTTTTAGAGAGTTACTTCCCTTATATAATAGCAAAAAAATGCATTAAAATGGAAAAAAATGATGGTAAATTTTTTTTTAAATCGTAGACTCATCGTAGACGCGCGCTAATACCCAGAAGGGCTCGATATGAATCACGACTATAAGATACCCGGTTTTGGTTAAACTGCACCGCAAAATGTGGGAGTAGTTAGGAATCTAAATCGTAGGAGATAGACACACAACTTCACTTTTATATATAAAGATTTATTTACTTATTTACTTACTTATTATCCATGCTTCGACACTAAACAATTTTATCATTAAGTAATTCTTATATCTCGGTATATTAAATGTAAAAGTTATTGCCCTTGGTCACTAAATGTAAAAGTTATCTCCCTTAGATCAAGTATGAAAGAGGGTAATTGGGCTGAATTGCTATAAAGATCGTCAAAATATTTTGTCACGTTGTCTTATATTGTAAGTTCAAAACTTGCTTTGGTCTTGACAAGGGGTCCGGAACCATTTTTTATGTATGTACCCTTTTGAATACTATTTTACTCTGGTGAAACTCCATTGCAATTCAAACTAGTTTTATAGAAGCTTCATTCAAAATTCCTAATTTGTTTTCCACACGATACCAATACATACATCTAAAGCAGATTATCAGGGGCTCTTCAAATACTATTGTGGATCCCCTATTTACTATTTTGCTGCGTGGAGCCCCAAAAATATTATATGGAGCCTTAAGGGGCATATGGACCTCGGTTGAAAACTACTGGTCTTGACGATAGTTTCCATCCTTCTGCTATTGATTGCATAATGTATACATACATACATACATACATACGTACATACATACATACATACGTACGTACATGCATACATACATACATACATGCATACATACATACATACATAAATACATACATACATACATACATACATACATACATACATACATACATACATACATACATATACACACGCTCGAAATAAGTAGATAGACAGCCGAAAACAGATGAAAGGTCCTTTCTGTTTACTTGTCCTGTTTTCCGTTTTTTCTCGTTGCTTACGTATTTAACTCGTTTGTTTACGTATTTCATGTTATTTGCACCGTTGGTGACGTCCTGTACCCATATATGCTTGTGTGTGTGAATATGTAATATATATATATAATATATATATATATTATATATTATATATATATATATTATATATATATTCTTTTATTTTATTTGTTTCAGTCATTTGGCTGTGGCCATGCTGGAGCACCGCCTTTAATCGAACAAATCGACCCTATCTTTCTTTTCCCCACGTGACCATCGTTCTTTTCCTGCACTACGTCCTAAGGACTGAACATCTATCTCTTTCTTCTATCTTTTCTCCTCTCAAAGAAAATATTTCTCCCGGTGTTCACTATTTTCCCTTCGTTCTAATCAATGTATACAAGGTACTTGGGAATTCAGGTTTGATAATATAGTCTCCAACCCCGTTCTTAAGAATGGCAATAATTCGTATTAAATTTCAAAATGGTCTTCTTATTATCGCAGTCCTTATTCCAGTGCATATTAATCCTCCGCTTTACAATTTTGGTAGCGGCTTCCAAACACTTTGTCATTTATTTGTGTGGTGGGAGTAGGTAAAACGCCAAATTCTAAAGTTATACAGATGTATGCACAAGCATACGCACAACACACACACACACACACACACACACACACACACACACACACACACACACACACACATCTGGGTCAGTTATACTTTTCACACACAGGCACCTCGTACTACATCATGCAAACGATCGTCCGACTGATCGGCGTATAGCCGCGCACAGAAATGTTCCGGACCTCGGAGCTTCTGCTTCTCTCTCTCTCTCCTCCTCTCTCTCTCTCTCTCTCTCTCTCTCTCTCCTCTCTGAATCCCCTTCTCTCGCTCCCCTGACGCTACTATAATAGCCTCTGTTCCCTGGAATTGGCCTGTCTTATGCCACCCTCTCTCAGGTACCCCCGTTCCAGCCTTCACCTCTCCTTTCATAAACTGTTTTTGTACCCACCCACCCCAATCTCTCACTATTCACCACGTTCAGTCTTTTTGTAGAACTCGGTCTTGTGTCTGTCTGTATGATCGTGCGTGTGTACGCGTGTGTGTGTGTGTGTATGTATGTATGTATGTATGTATGTATGTATGTATGTATGTATGTATGTATGTATGTATGTATGTTGTGTGTGTGTGTGTGTGTGTGTGTGAGTATGTGTGTGTGTGCGCGCACGCGTGTGTCTTTATGTGTATGCGTGTGTGTACAAACGTTCATACATACATATATATTTATATGTGATTATACATATGTGATCATGTACACACACATACACACACACACACACGCACACATATATATATATATATATATTATATATATATCAAAACTATAAAACCGGTTGTTTTTTTTTAAAGTTATTTAGAAATTTAGCTCTGTATTTAAGTGGACTAATAATATATTGTAAATGGATATTTCGTTAATACTTTGAAATGTAAACCTTGTTCGTTTATTCTTTTCTACTCTAGACTACCTTACTTTGTCTACGTTCCTAACTTTGCAGTTCTGCGAAAGAGAACGATAGAATTAATGCCAGAGTTAAAATATAAACTGTTGGTCTGACTTGTTCGATTGAACACTTCAAGGCAGTAACTCAGCATGGTCGCACTCCAATGGCTAAAACGAGTAAAAGATAAAACTAAAAGAAAGATGATCATTTGTGCATTCTTTATACTACTATAATTGCCCCTGCTCCCAAGAGTTAACAGAGCTTATGCTATCCCCACTGACCTGCTCCCATCGTAATACTTGCCTTGACTTACACAACTGTTTTTTTCTTTTTTTGCTTTGTTTTTTTTTTTTTGCTTTTTTTGCTTTTGTTCAACACTCTCGCAATCACTCCCTAAACATCATGTTCGAACCTTCTGTGAAATGTCTGCGCTTTCATATGCTCCCTTTCTGCATATATTTCACGCAGGTGCTGACTGACAACGATTCAAGTGCAACATTAACTGTAAACAAATTTACCGTTATCGAAGGTCCTGCAAAAGCCATTGGTTCAACCCATTCCAAGAGGAATATTAATGCTATCAAACTGACCGGTTTCGGATGGCTGCAAACCTCATAGGCAATACGTCTTTCTTTCTCCAGATCCGCTAAGTAACAAAATAATAATGGTTTCAAATTTTGGCCAGCAATTTCGGGGAGGTCGATTACATTACCTCAGTACTCAGTGGTACTTATTTCATCGACCCGAAAGGATGAAAAGCAAAGTTGACCTCGACAGAATTTGAACTTAGAACGTAAAGACGGACGAAATACTGCTAAACATTTTGCCCGGCGTGCTAATGATTCTGCCAGCTCACGACCTTAAAGTAACATAATAATCCTTTCTACTAAAGACACAAGGCCTGAAATTTTGGAGGACGGGACTAGTCGATTACATCGACCCCAGTGTTTCACTGGTACTTGATTTATTAACCCCGAAAGGAAGAACAGCAAAGTTGACCTCGGCGGAATTTGAACTCAGGACGTAAAGACGGACGAAATGACGCTAAACATTTTGCTCAGCGTGCTAACGATTCTGCTAGCTTACCGCCCATAATAAAATTAAAATATTTATTTTTGACTTTTGTATAATTCCATAAATAATGTGTAGCAATATTCGATTATGTCGATCACTAATTCGTTGCTGTAACTTGATTTTAATCGATACCAGAAAGGTAAAGCCAAGTGACTAGGCACTGTATCTCTCGTGATTCAAGCCTAATTGCCACCCACGAAAAACCTTTTGGTTAATATTCGATGTAAGGGAAATTACTTCTACAGTTAACAAGGCAAGGGAAATAACTGTTTTTTAGCGATAAACTGGAAAGTTTTTGAGTGCCGCTTCGAAACAAAAAAACAATTGCGAGCCGATTAGGAGACTTCCTGCATTCACTGTTGTCACAAATTTAGTGATATAAAATGAATTGTATTTAAATATTCAAGTTTGAATATTGTTTTTGAAGAAAATTCTCGAATCTAAAACAACATTATAAATAAATATGTAATAAATAAGAAATAGAATCATACGAAAATAGAAAGGAATATAAAAAAAACACACATTATTTTCAGTATGATTATGATAATGTGACAGGTTTCAAGAAAGGAGATGTGGGCATCTAATCCCTTATACAGTTACTTGTATATTTTAATGAAAGGAACATAGGGTTTGCACAATTTCTGTTTATTCAACAGGTGAACAATCACTTTGTATAAACGGTTTAATCTTCGTATTTAAGAAACAAGAAAGTAATATTTCGAACGCAGTATATCCGTGAAAACAGCAGAGAGGTTGGATATTTTACCTTTATATGATGGAAAAATATGTCAGCAGACAGTCACGTGGTTGTCTATTGGCCACTTTTTCTGTCTCATAAGAGTCAAAATACCCAATCTTTCTACTGTTTTCACAGCTATTCTGTATTCAAAACTATTTTCTTGTCTCTAAAATACAAAACACATTCGACGCTTCCAAAGTTTGCTTACAAAATATTGTTTAATCTTCGTTTACCCCTTTGTCTTTACTTTTTACTCATTTCAGTCATTGAACTGCAGCCATATTGGGCACCACCTTGAAAAATTTAGAGGAACAAGTCAAACCAGAGCTTATTTTCAAATCTGGTATGTATTCTATCCGTACATATATACTTACACAGGCGTGGCTGTGTGGTAAGAAACCTGCTCCCCAAACACCTGGTTACAGGTTCAGTCCCACTGCCTGGCATCTATATACTATCTACTATAGCCTCGAATCGACCGAAGCCTATAGCGCAGGAGTGGCTGTGTGGTAAGTAGCTTGTTTACCAACCGCATGGTTCCGGGTTCAGTCCCACTGCGTGGCACTTTGGGCAAGTGCCTTCTACTATAGCCTCGGGCCGACCAAAGCCTTGTGAGTGGATTTGGTAGACGGAAACTGAAAGAAGCCTGTCGTATATATGTATATATATGTATGTGTGTGTTTGTGTGTCTGTGTTTGTCCCCCTAGCATTGCTTGACAACCGATGCTGGTGTGTTTACGTCCCCGTTACTTAGCGGTTCGGCAAAAGAGACCGATAGAATAAGTACTGGGCTTACAAAGAATAAGTTCCGGGGTCGATTTGCTCGACTAAAGGCGGTGCTTCAGATCGGATCATTAGTAATATATTTAAAAGGAAAGGTGTTTCTCTGTATGTCCTGTTACGCATACCCAGTGATACACATTAACCGGTTATAACGTTTTCCAGACCGGAGTACATATTTATGCGCATGCCCGAAGACAAAAATTACCGTCAACGTTATTTGAAATTTTTATTTCGTTTCAATCTTACGATCTATTCATACAATTTGATTTGCTTTTGTGATATAAGGCATCTAGAAATATTTATTGCATAGTGTTTACTCTATGTCGGATATTACGAATATGCAAAAAAAACCTTTTCAAATTTCACCCACCCATCCACCCCATAAAAATTTTGATTTTGTTTACTTTAAAAAGATTATAGCGAATTGACGAACATATGCAAATCGAAATTAAATATAGACAAACACATTAAAGGGTAAAGAATTTGCGCTTTATTTATGTTTGCCTTAAATAATCGCAAATAATAATTAAAAGTAAATTACCCCACCCCCAGTGGCTAGCCACATTCAGATGGCTAGTACACTTTACATTGTCGAGCGGTTACTGTTTATATCTCGTTCAGAGATTTATTAATGCTTTCAGACAGTTTTTCTAAATCAGTGACTGTGGTTGCTGTGAAAAACGTTAAATATTATTATTTGCAAAGGTCTCCTTCATCGAAAACCGGTGTTTACCATGCGTTGACGAGAGGCAATTACCTTGAAACTATAGTCCATATGTATCACTTAGGTTTTCGAGGGAGGATGACCTCCCTTTGCAAATAACACAAGGGCACTGAAATTTTGTGTCTAAGGCCAGCTGGTGACGTTGATCTCCTGGGGCTAGAAGCATCAGTAACACCCCACCCCCAGTGGCTAGCCACATTCAGATGGCTAGTACACTTTACGTTGTCGAGCGGTTACTGTTTATATCTCGTTCAGAGATTTATTAATGCCTAAATATATACTATTTTATGAGAAACAAGCATAAATATTTTAATAATTACTGTTATAAAGTTTAATAAGGGGCTCAAATTTCGACCCTCTCCCCCAATTTTAAATTTTGAACTTTATCATCCATTTATTTATTTGTCTGTCTATCTATTTATCCTTATTCGTTTATTCATATCTATCTATCCATCTATCCCTATCCGTTTATTCATATATATATACTCTTTTACTTGTTTCAGTCATTTAACTGCGGCCATGCTGGTTTAGTCGAGAAAATCGACCCCGGACTTATTCTTTGTAAGCCCAATACTTATTCTATCGGTCACTTTTGCCGAACCACTAAGTGATGGTTAGGTAAACACACCAGCATCGGTTGTCAAGCAATGCTAAGGGGACAAACACAGGCACACAAACATACACACACATACACACACACATATATATATATATATATATATATATATATACATATATATATATATATATATATATATATATACATATATATATATATAATATATATATATTATATATATATATAATATATATATATATAATATATATATATATATATATATACATTTATACGACGGGCTTCTTTCAGTTTCCGTCTACCAAATCCATTCACAAGGCTTTGGTCGGCCCGAGGCTATAGTAGAAGACACTTGCCCAAGATGCCACACAGTGAGACTGAAACCAGAACCATGTGGTTGGTAAGCAAGCTACGTACCAAACAGCCATTCCTGCGCCTATATATATATATATATATATATATATATATATATATATATATATACATCTCTTTATGCATATATCCATATGCTTATTGAATTTATATTTTGAAAACGTGGTTTCTTGCATATTCGGAATCTCCATGATCGAAAACATAGGAATCCGCTGATAATATAAACCGGAAAGGTCTGATTTTTTGGTGAGTAGGATAACTGTGCTCCTGAATGTCCGAAATTGCTGTTCTCCGGCACATCCAGACTCGTCCGGGCTTATCCATGCTCGTACAGGCTTGTACAAGATCTTGCGAGTCCGTCCAGCTTCCACCAGATTCGTATAGACTTGTCCAGACTCCTCCAGTCTTGTCCAGGAAGACTCATATCGAGCCTAATTAGTCCAAGCCAGAGTGAAATCGTTCACGATTGTCCAAGCACGTTCGCCAAAGATCTTCTAATCTTGGCCGTTACGTCCAAGTGCGACAGGAATCTTCCTGATTCGACTGATTCATCTAGGCTCGTGCAGGTTAATCCAGGTTCGGCCAAGTTCGTCGAGGCTTCTCCACGTTCAAGTCTTGTCCCGGCTTGTCCAGGATATTCTAGACTTGTCAGGGGTAAGTGCAGACATTTCTGAAATCGTCCAGGTGCATCTAAATAGACTCAGGCACGTCGAGCGAGGACGGCAATCTTCCAAGTTCCTCCCATCTCGTCCATCATCCTCCAGGCACGTATAAGCTCGTCTAAGAACATCCGAACTCACCGAGGCTCATCCAGGCGCCACCGAGTCCGTTGAATCTCTACTACTGTCCTAAAGTTTCCTCCATGCTCCTCCAATCACGTCCAGGCAAGTCAAGGTGCATCCAAACTCGTCCAGGGCTCGTTCAAGGCTCGTCCAAGCTCATCCGACGTTTACGAAAGGAATAGCAGATGCCGCCGACCTCCACCCTCCTGCCACCGAGATTAAGCTTTGCTGTTTCAATCCACCGACGCTCTATCGCAGCCGACATACAGTTCTCATTCCCCAGTGGCACTCTGTTGCATCGTCGGGCAGTGTTTATGTCTGTATATTATTTCCGTCACCAACTAGAACGCTGAAGCTCAGTTATACTCATCTAAACTCGTTCGAGATTGTCTACATTCGTCCAGGCACCTCTAAGTTCATCGAAGATCGTCTGCCAGCATTGCAGCTTCCTCCTTTCCTCGAACTGCCCTATCGACAAACGGACAACTGACGTGTTAAGGAACCTGTGTATCCATGAATTGTTTTTGCTACCGACCCGCACGTCGAGGTTCGTTCAGACTCATCCAGGAAGCCACACTCTCGCTAGGGCAAATCTGAAAGTGTCCAGACTCGTTCAAACTCATCCAGGCGGCGTCCAGACTTATCCAGTACCGTTCAAGTTTATCCAGGCTTGACTAGAACCCTTCAAATTCGTCGAAAGTCCACGACATTTCTCACTGAGTGTCCGAAATTGTACAGGCTCGTCCAAATATGTCCAGCTTCTCCAGCCGCGACCAGCGTTATCCAAGTTAGACCAGACTCATTCACACTCTTCCAGATTCTTGTACATATGACCACATTTGTCCAGTCTTGTCCAAGCTTATCCATGCAGATACAAGCTCGTCTAGGCACATCTGAACTCGTTGAAGTTCGCACAGTCAAGATAGTTGAAAGCTAGTCGTGGCTCGTCCAGATATGTCCGAAATTGTGAAGATTCGTCCGTTCTCATCCACCTTCATTCATCCAGGTTCGTCAAGTTCCATCCAGGTTCTTCTAGGCTCGTACAGGCTCTTCCAGACTCGTGCACGCTCGCGCCCACCCACGACTGGCCCAGGGTCGTACACGCCTGCACAGTAAGTGCGGAATCGTCAAGGTTAGTCCAAGCTCTTCCGAAATCATCAAGGCTGGTTCAGTTACGTCCAGGTTCTTCTAGTCTCGTCCAAGATACCTCTAAAAAAGTCCAAGCTTGACCAGCACCTTCCAGTCTCACCCAGTTTCATCCAGACACGTCGAGTCTCGTCCGAATTCGTGCACACTCATGCAGATTTGTCCAAATTTTCGCCCAGCTTCATCTGAGTACGTGCAGGCACGATCAGTCTCGTCCAAGTTCATACAGGTCGCTCATCTTATATCCCAGTCAAAGTATTGTGACTTTTTGCGCTAATCGGCGGCCACATGGTCTCTCACTGACAGTTTGTAGAGCCTCCGTTTTCAGTGTTCGATACTGAGAGGAGATAACTACTCCGAAACACGTGCACTCATCGATCCGAGTAGGGGACGCTCCGGAATGGAGCACTGAGGCGAAAGAACATGTTAACTATATATTGATTAAATTATAATCTAAGCAGTTTATTTTAAGTTGTGAAGATACCAGTATTGTTTTATATAAGCTAAGTATGAATTTATAGGGGCACAAAAATTAGGTTTATTTTATAAAGACAATTACAGAATATTAAAATGATCTGGTAGAATAGAACACCATGCAAAAGGAATAAAATAGCTTAATCATTTAAAACCATGATGAAGTATATATAGACCTTAGAAACATCAACAGAGAAGACTTCTAGAAAATGTATAGTAATTCAAGTATTTAAACTAAAAATTGTTTATTTACTTAGTTTTATGTGTGTTAATCCATACCTAATATTGTAGTTTCTTAAGTGTAATTAATTAGGACTACTTTCAAAAAGGCCCTTATATATACTAAGATCAGGCGGGTGGAACACTTTAAGAAAGAGATAAATAAAGTAATTACTAAAACAATGATAATATTTGATCAACTAGGCAAGAAAAATTCATATGGATAGTATACTAACTTTGTTTAGATCATTAACTAACTATGCTATATAGCTTATATTGTAATATATGCAATGTGCTTTAATTTCAGATTTAAAATATTAAAAGTAAGTATCCGTCAAAATCAGTACTACCCCACCTGATCATTCCATTCTACTTTGTTTAGCACACTAACTAACTATACTATATAGCATTCATTATATTGTAATATATGCAATGTGCTTTAATTTCAGACTAAAAATATTAAAAGTAAGTATCCATCAAAATCAGTACAATCACAAGACCTATAAAGTGCTACTTTCGAAAATATTTAAAAGTACGGGTGACACTATGTACGCATGATACCCTAAGGTCTAATCTATTACTAATCAGGTTGCCTTTATCTTTATGCTTAAAAATTTCATATGTTTCCATAGAGCACAGCTCATACCCATATCTACTATTTCTATAAGGCTGTATTTTTCTTATTATTTCCCATTTGAGGCTAAACCCAATTCTACTGAATAATGTCGTACAATTCGCTTTATGTTTAAGTTTTTTAAGGAATATAAGTGGTTGTATAGACGTTATTTCAAATTAATGGAACAACCAATGTATATAAAATTATTAGTTGTAGTTATTATTGTACATTTATAAATTACATTCTGGGTAAGACATCGGCCTAATAACGGACAGCGAGATTTAACACTATAATTGCAACTAGGAGAAATATTACTATTAATATTAGTATAATTAAGATTCGTACTGATTTTTAACGGCGAAATTTTCCGTTTTCATTTGCAAAACCTCTCACTCTCTATTTTAATGTTTTCATTTCAAGTTTTAATTCGCTATTTGCAAACAAATATTTACTACGTTAACAAATTTAATTATTCAGTACAAGATAGCTTTTAACGAGCTTTTATTCATACGATTTCTTCATTTCGTGTTTATTTCATACATTGTTTGCAATGTTCTCTCTTCCCCACTCCCTCCCTCTCTCTCTCTCTCTCTTTCTCACACACACACACACAAGTCAGTCACGCACGCACACGTGTGTTTTTGTATGTATGTTTGTATACATTTATGTATTGGTGTGTTTGTATGTGTGTCTGAGAGAGAGAGAGGGAGAGAGAGAGAGTCAGTCAAAGGGTGTATGTCATGTATATGTACATACATAAATACGTATGCATACATCTTTTTTCATGTGTGTATGTGAGACAGAGTGATGTCTAAGTGGCACTCTCACTCTCTCTCTCTCTCATGCACACACACTCACAAACACACACACGCACACATACATACAAAAAGATGTATGTACATATACACGACAACACACCCCTTCTCTCTCTCACACACATGCAAGTCCATTTAATCTGATATTTAATACTGTGTGTGTGTGTGTGTGTGTGTGTGTGTGTGTGTGTGTGTGTGTGTGTGTGTGTGTGTGTGTGGCATTCCACAACAGCCATTTATTTCAATCACTCTTGTGAAGATATTCACGCAACTTATTTTTTTCATTTAATCCCCATTTTAATTTTCGAAAATGTTTCCGAAAACAATGTACTTACACTGAAGAAGAGGAGTCGGAGGAGATGTAGACGATCAGTATTCTACAGTGAAGCAAAGACGAGTACAAGAAGCCAGAGTCAATGCTGAATTCTGTAACTCTCTTAACTCTATTAAGTATATTTGCAAATATATGAACAAAGGTTTAGATGCTGCAACATACACTCCTATGCAGAATGGCAGTCAGCAGATGAATAAAGACAACGAAGTATGACAGAGTAGGATACATCAGTACCGATGAGACATTTTGGTGCATCTTCAATTTTCCCATTCATAAGAGGCACCCAGCCATCATTCATCTCAGTGTCCATCTAAAGAATAGCCACAGGGCTGGTTACCTTTACAAAACAAACAGCCTTGCAACAAGCACTTTCTCAAAAAGAAACCACCCTTACTGCCTTTTTTAAGTTGTGTCAAGTAGAAAAAGATGCAAGAAAACTCCTTTACCCTCAATTACCCAAGTATTACACCTGGAGAAGCAATAAATGGCACAAGAGGAAACGTGAAACTGACGCACTTGCAAGAGTTTACAGTGCCCCCACCCCGCTCAAGCGAAGCAGAATGCTACTAATTACAGCTCCTTTTGCATGAAGTGTGTGGGCCCAAATCATTCCAAGATTCGAGGAGGGTAAACGGTCATGTGTGTGAAACTTATAGGGAAGCATACTATCAACAAGATTTTTTTAGAAAATGATAAGAACTAGGACCTTGCATTCACTGAAGCATCAGTATCAGATTCTCCAAGGAAACTCCATAACCTTTCTGCAATTATACTGAACATGTCAACTTGGCAGGCCTCAACAGTTTTGTATGAAACATGAGGACTTAAAGTAAGCAGTTCAACAGGCAAACCCAAATATCAATATTCAGTTCTCTGAGACAATTTTTAACCAAGCACTGATTGAAATTGAGGATCAGGTTTTAGCCATGGAGGCAAAAATTTGCAAGAGTATGGCCCTGGACTGCCAAAAACAAACCATCAAATTAGTGATTTAACTTCAAGAGACATAGCAAGAGACACAAATTATGACATCACAGATTTGGCTGCCTTTGTGTACACGCGAAAACCCATTGTATCGTCCTGGTTTTGTCTTTTATGTTGTTATATCTTTTAATGTCTTGTATGTGATCCCTTGTGGCTAATAAAAGAATAAATTATTAATTTATGAATTCAGTATTATGAATTCAGAATTGATTTCCTATTTGAAGAATAAATTGTATCCCAATTGACGAATAAATTGAATTTGGGATAACAAATTTCTATGCAACATATTTTGCTTTATTCTGCCAAAATATAAGGAACAATTTCATTCTCGGGCAACTCCGAGTGCCTCTGCTAGTATATATATATATATATATATATATATAGATCAATAAATGGTGGGGTTGTGTTGACCGCACGTGGAGAAATGATAAGTAAGGAAAAATTTTTTTAAAAATGCAGAATGCTCAAATGAAAGAAAATTTTAATAAAATGAGAAATTGATAAAATATATAAATATGTATTTATTCAACCGGTTTTCGTCATTGTATGACTTGTCAAGAATATTTATGTTTTGAAAAAGTTTTTTTAAAAATTAGAAAGGGGAAAAAAAGAAAATTGCATTGTTTTTTGTAAAATAATAATGATAAAAATGTACAAAAATTAAAAAATAAGTTCTCCGATACATTGTGAGTTCGTTGTGTATCTTGAGTTTTATGGTTGTTCACGAAAAAATTACCTTGAGGTATTAAGATCCAAAGGGATTAAGAGCATGTGTTGTGTTGTTTAATTCAGTATGTTTGCAGGACAGGAAGTAGTAGTAATTGTGGTTCTGGTTCTTCAGTTCCTGTGTTGTGAGTAAGGGGAGACAACTCTTTTGAGTTCTTCAATAAAACCCAAATTATAAAATTATCATTTTAGCTTCATTTGCGTTATCTTTTTTATATAATTGCTTGTTAACTTAACTTTCAGATTTTAACACTTTATTTATATTATTTTCTAATTATATAAATCTGCAATTCAAATTGTCATATAATTTATAATAAAAATGATAGTAATAACAACAATAGTAAGAATGATATTTAAAGAATATAAGTTTTAGCTTGAAGTGATGAATGCATGGTATCTTTATATATTTGTGTTAGTCCATCCATGAAGAGTGAGGTAGAGAAAGGAAGTTTGATCAACGAGGAGTTTGCATATTAAGTTGTGTTTGGAATTTTTCAATAAAGAGATTCTCCTTGTTAATTCTCTCCTGTGTGGTGATCCCGTCTTTACATTGGTAGAAGGGGAATATATAGAATTTGGGGTTTAAGTCTTTAGCACATGAGTCTAAGTGGTCACTCAGTGGAATTTGTCGGTATTCCGGGAGATTTATTTGTTCTTTATGCAGATTTATTTGTTCTTTAGCAGATTTATATAATTAGAAAATAATATAAAGTGTTAAAATCTGAAAGTTAAGTTAACAAGCAATTATATAAAAAAGATAACGCAAATGAAGCTAAAATGATAATTTTATAATTTGGGTTTTATTGAAGAACTCAAAAGAGTTGTCTCCCCTTACTCACAACACAGGAACTGAAGAACCAGAACCACAATTACTACTACTTCCTGTCCTGCAAACATACTGAATAAATTGAATTTGGGATAACAAACGGTCATGCTCTTAATCCCTTTGGATCTTAACACCTCAAGGTAATTTTTTCGTGAACAACCATAAAACTCAAGATACACAACGAACTCACAATGTATCGGAGAACTTATTTTTTAATTTTTGTACATTTTTATCATTATTCTTTTACAAAAAACAATGCAATTTTCTTTTTTTCCCCTTTCTAATTTTTAAAAAAACTTTTTCAAAACATAAATATTCTTGACAAGTCATACAATGACGAAAACCGGTTGAATAAATACATATTTATATATTTTATCAATTTCTCATTTTATTAAAATTTTCTTTCATTTGAGCATTCTGCATTTTTAAAAAAAATTTTCCTTACTATATATATATATATATATATATATATACATACATACATGCATACACACACACACACACACACACACACACACACACACACACACACACACGCACACACACACACACACACACGCACACACACACACACAGAGTGTGAGCGCTAAGTAGTGACGTATATGAACACAAACTCGCTGCTAGTTTAAATATGCTTGAGACACACCCGAACTCTTTCTTGTGTCTATGGCAGAAGAGGAGATAACCACTCCGAAATGCATGTAACTCTGATTAGGTGCTAACTCGATGTATTTACACCACTTCGTCTACAGTGAGAAGATTTCTCCGCGTGTGTGCATGTACGTATGTATTTATGTTTTTACTTGCTTATGCATGTGCGTTGTACTTACATCCTTTATACTTATAATACACCTATACTTAAGTACGTATGTACGTATGTATGCCCATATTTATACACTACGCAGGCATGTATGTATGCACT